>NC_051177.1:106073332-106167626 GCF_013339695.2 Rhipicephalus sanguineus | reverse complement strand
CTCCCCGGCTAGCTACCACAATGTTTGCTAGCGAGGAGCACATCACAGCAGGGCACCATCTCTGACGCCTCAAAGCGGCAAATGTAGATGTGCGCACACCGTTGCCGACACCCTTTTCTAACAGTCGAAGTCGCCGTACGCCGTTGTTTTTTGCCAATAAAATTATCATGTGTGTGGTGTGCTTTCTTTTTTTTTAAGCAAAGAAAAGTCTTGCGTTCGCATGTGCAATTGCTTTATTGGTGCCCTCGCTGTGAACAGCAAAAGTGGAAGCGAAGTGAGCCGGTTCGCAGAGGCAGCCGGCGTCGCCGTTAATCTGCGAAATGTCCTTGCTTCATAGCCACGAATCTAGCGAGTTGTCTGTAACTATGCCTGCTTTGCAGAAATGGCACTTTTATACTTGCAGGCAATCTTTTTCATGCTGTCGTGAACGTCGATACATGCAAATAAATGCATTATTGTAACTTCGTCCATAGAGATCAGAATGGCGACGAAATTTTGGGGATGCTTCAGTGGCGTGAAGTCACGCTTCTGCCGTGATGTGATTGGATATGGCGACGCGACATTACGTCCCATAAAGCTATGCCGCGCTTCTGCCGCGGTGTGATTGGATATATGGCGATGCGCCAGTGTCGCCATATCCAATCACACCGCGGCAGAAGCGCGGCATAGCTTCATGGGATGCGACTTTTTTTTTCGGTGCGCATTTCGGCTGGAATACCGAGGACAAAAACTGTGTTCGTCCTCGACGTGTCTATGTTATAACTAGGCTCTCTGCTTTCTAATAAATCGGAAAAAAATCCGATAAACACTCGCTGGTAAAATTTTTCACCGTTAGGATTTATCTGATAAGCTCCACTTTTAACGGCCTTTATGACCTTGTTTCGTTTTTTATCAAAAGAGCATGTTCTAAGCGGTCACTGACACGTCGACCGGTTTGGCTGATATAAACTTCACCTTAGCAACACATCTGCCGTGCAAGAAGTCATGTTGGGATTCTACGGCATCAGGCTGATGAGCTCTTGGACTCTTTTGAATCAAGTGTCCGGTGGCACGCACGATGCCAAGCAGGGAAACACTATATCAGAAATAACTACATGAGGTCAGTGCGAGAGACATTGCGTCGATAAGCTCTTCTATGACAGACCGCCCCGTTTTCATCATTATCGACGAGTCGCCGGAATTTCGCGGACGAGGAGCAGTAACGGTGCGTGCAACCTTCTGCGACGATGAGCTTCCTGGACGTAGGACCATCATGATATACTCTCAGGTAGTTCAGCAGTGGAACGAAATAACATTTGGCGTGTGATACAACCCCCTCTTCAGAGGCCCAGAATCATCACTAAAAAAAGGAGTGCGCTTCCATCAGTGACAACAACCTCGTAATTAATGAGAACTAACAGACGATAATACCAAGGGAACTATGGGGGATGTTTTTATAATAATTGAGATATAAAAGTGAAGAAAGTAAAGTGGACGAAAAGGTAACCTGCCCCCGGCAGGGACCGAACCTGACCTTCGAAATAACGCGTCCGATGCTCTACCACTGAGCTACGGCCACGGTCATCCTCCCGTTCACATTATGCCGGTTTAAATGCACTATAACCCCATAAAGTAAACGGGAGGATGACCGCTGCCTTAGCTCAGTGGTAGAGCATCGGACGCGTTATTCGAAGGTCGCAGGTTCGGTCCCTGCTGGCGGCAAGTTATCTTTTCGCCGCCGCCATTGAAGACCGCAAAGAATCTCGCCGGTAGGCACTCCTCACCAATTCCTTCAACTGTTTTTGATCTGTGCATGTCCCTGCCCTCAAAATAGGGTAGCCGACAACACAGGTTTCCGGTTTACATGTCCTTCTTTTTCGTTCTCTGTCTCCTATAGCGACGGGTACATGTCGTGCATCAACGGCGAAGCTTACACTTGAGGGAAATAGCCTAATCAGGTTTAACAAAAATAATATTAAATAATATTGGGGTTTCTGCAACTTAAGTTAGGCCCTCGTTCGCTCAGATAACATTTTCAACATAATTGAACGGTAACAAATATGCTTGTCCTGCCGCACAAAATAATCTGCAGTTTCAGATCTGTTACAGGCCATTTCTTGGAAGAAATGTGTGATGGGACAGTGGTACTGTTGAGCTTACTTGCTGCTAGGTGGTAACTCAAATTTGATTGTTTTGGTGCGCTATGCGGCCAGTCTACGTCACCGTAACGACGTGTAATTTGCGATGGTATCGGGTTTCCTACTCGTTTGTAAAAGTACGTTGGGGTGCGAAAAACATCTTCACTGTAATCGATGTGTATTAAGCCCGACTGACCACCTCGCGTGCTATCCCACGTGGCAAATGATAAATATGACACAGTGGTCGTACAAACACAACTAGAAAACATATGTATCCCCGCTTACTATGCAGCCAGAGAAGCAGGGAACAGCGCGAAAAACGCACTGACCAAAGCAACCAGACAGGACAGGCTGAGTAACCTCGAAATCAACATTGTGAAGAGCTGGCAATTAAGCAAACGACAACGCCTTCAATATCTGCCATCGGCTGAGCCAATACGCACGGTAAAAAAAATCGTTAATCAATAAAACGTTTGGCTGCCCTTTCAAATTCTCCGGTGAAGCCGGGTACCCTGTTTTTCAAGTGAAAAGAGCCTTTGCCAAAGAATGAGGGAATGACTAGGCTATGGTGGCTAGAGGGGGAGGTGTCAGCATCGGCCGGGCTGCGCCGTGCAAGCCGGTGAAGCACATTTTCATGACGCCGACAGGTGGCGCGCTCGTCGTCTCCGAGATGCCTAGAGCGAGGTCTGGCGAAGTGGTCTCGTGGATTCTCTCGGCAAAGTGGTGTTATGTCACCTGTTGCTTCGCCTGCTCGGCTTTTGTTTGTGCGTATTGGTGCCTGATGGCCAAATGCGTTGCCGTAGCCACCGGCGCTTCGCGGGAAAGCGGAATTTCCTAGTCAGCGAAGCGTCTATGGCACGCTGTCTACTAAAGCGAGAAACGCATGTTGCGTTTTTCGCGACCGAGAAACGTACGTATGTCGCGGTTTTTGCGAGCAAGAAAAGCATGTCACGTTTTTCGAGACCGATAAACGTATGCCGCATTGTTCGCGAGCGACAAACGCATGTCGCGTTATCTCGCGAGCGAAAAAGATAATTGTGCGGCGAACGCCGGTGTTGCTGCCGATCTCGTCAGCGCATAACATTTTCTGTCGTGAAGTTGTGTCGTTCCGTCGATAGATTATCCGTCGCCGTCACCGGATCAGAGGACGCGTGCCTTGGTTACTTTATGTGATCGACCGAGCACTTTATGTGATCGACCGAGCGTCGCAAGAAAGCCGAAAAGCGTCCGCTACATTGCGCCGACGGCTCACCTGCGAGTTTGTTGTTTTCATGTGCTGACGCTACGTGATGGCAAAACTGCAGAGACAGCAGAGACATTGTTTCGCCCCTGGATCCACTACGGTATACGTCTCGGACAGGAAAACAAGATAGAAATTAAGGTCTCTCTATCGCAGTTATCGTGCGCCGATGATGAACGTCGACCGCCAGGGTTGGGAACGTTCCGTTCCACGAGCTGATAAGCCGCTGGAGAAGAACAGCGTTGTCTGTGAACTTCACTTCGACAAGAGGTTTATATTTCGCAGCTACACACATGTGATCAACGGTGACACAGTGGAAATTCCCCGTGGTCGCCCTTCCCTAACACCAGATGCGGTTCCAGCTTTGTTCCCCAACGTCGCTGCGTACCTTTCCAAGAAATTGCCAGCGAAACGGGGGGCAATAGCCCCCGCAAACGACCACCCACTGCATAAGCCGAGGTGCAGTGCTTTCCAATCGTTACTCCACACAAAGCTTCAGCAGTACGAAGCAATTACCAAAGCTCTTGTTGGGCCAGCTTCATTGATATGTTTGCCTAATCTCGAAAATTATTTGGTTATATGGTGCGCCGTAAGAAGTCGTGAACGGAAAACGCGCCTCGCGTCCGTACCAAGCGCGCGGATGATATCTGGGGGGCGATCGGAGATCTGTTCGTTCCGCGTTCGTTCTGCGGTGCCTACGTCACAGAAGTGAGAGGAGGCGCAGCGCTCCCGCCTAGAACCGCCGAGAGGAAGAGAACAGCCAATCGTGAAGCGGACAGCTTTCCGGAAGTAGACGCGCATCCTGTGACGTCGGCACAGGGACCGTGAAGCGTTTCTCGCCTTTTAATAAATATAATTACTTTACAGAAAATTATTGTTTTTGCTTCTCAAGCTCAAACACTCTTTCAAACAGCAACAGCTTTGAGTGATGATATTTAATAATGTTAGTTTTTTTGACGTCGTCGCTAGATGGTGTCGCGCACGCGAAAAAAAAAAGAGAAAAGTAGCGGCTGACGTAGTTTCAAAATGTCGTCCGATCGCAACGTCTGCGTTGGTTCTCGGCAGTGGTTCTCGGGTGTCGGATCGTCAAAAGGAGCTTCTGCTGGCTTTTGTGAAAGAGCACCCACAGATCGCGACGCTGTCGTGCCCGCTGGAGCCGTCTTTCACGAGGGAGGACCGGGACGACATGTGGCAGGAGCTAGTAGCGCTTTTGAACGAAGAAGTCCCTGCGCGTAACACCAGGGCCCAGTGGCAGGCCCGATGGAGGAATGAGCGCTACTATTCGCAGCAGGGTCTTGCCAAACTCCGAGGGCAGCAGAGGTGAGTGCGAGCACAATTGTATTGTGGTCGGTCATCTTACACGTCCCGCTTGTGCTTTACAGCGGCACCCGAGGCGGCCAGATTTCGGATTACCGCGGCCGCGTCGTGCTTGACAGGGACGAGTGTGCGAGGCCCATAGTTCGTGTGGTCTGAATCGGTAAGCACTGGCTTAGAATATCATTGTTACTTGTATGCTGCGAACAAGTGGGCTCGTTTGCTTCGAGCCATTACGCGCTGTTAGTTTTACTTTTTCAAACAATATCGAGTGGATCACCCGGCCGCCGCGTTAGCTGAGGTGCTAACACGTTGCGCCGCCCAGAACAGAATGCGAAACAGCCACATTTGCGGTGATGACGAAAGAACAGCCGCGAACTATATTTCGAAGCTCATTAGAGCACCCTACGTGTTCCAACCCATTTCTCAGACCCTCGAGTCGAGTGAGGTGCGTAGCCAGTAGGCTTGCCTCCCTCCACCCCTCTCTCCGAAGTCTGTGTGTCATAGCATGCCGCTGTTGAAACATTCTAAAAAAACATTGCTATTGTCCACTTCCATTCCATACTTCTTATTGCACTCAGTGTGTCAATCAAGAAACTTCTTACTATAACAGGTGAGCCCTGCTCCAGCTGCTACTGGTGTGGCTGAAGAGGATGTGGCCCAGGATCTTTCCCGTGCCCCAACTCGTAAGTTTCGCTGATGTTTTTGATTAACTGTAGATGGTGTTACATGCTCACAGGTGATGCTCATGCGTGCAGGCATATGTTTGTGAAGAGATGACATCTGTGGGCATAAAGACAAAAGGCTGCACAAAAAAAATTTGGCAAACGGTTGCAGGAGCTAGTTGTATGCATAACTGTCAGATGGAATAAACAGGTGTCCTGCCTTGCAGTTATGGTGAAATGTAGCAAAAAGGTAGCATTGCAAAAATGTTCAACATCTTGAAATGTTTCCCTGTTTTGTCAATTGCTTCAAAAGTGAAACTGAAAATGTGCTATTGCTAAATATACTGTTCAAAAAGCAAGCTCGTTATATAACTTTTTCACATACCATCATACACAAATGCACATGTTTGCACCTGTGTTACACCTGCTTGCTGTATGTTTTGCATACTGCAGCAGCTAGGGTTTCGGAAGGAGATTGTGTCAGTCATCGCGTAAAGCCGGGCAAACGATTGTGTAGCCCTGAAAAGGGCTGTTTGGTTGCTTCTCATGCAGAGATGGTTAGAGGCGTGAGATGCGTTTGATGAGATGAGCGAAAATGAATTCCGGCACCGCTTTGGTCTGTCCAAACGAAGTGCGTTGAGAGAGAGAGAGAGATACGAAGAGGAAAGGCAGGGAGGTTAACCAAGCTTTGGCTCGGTTGGCTACCCTGCACTTGGGGTGCGGTTGTGCGGTGAACCAAGCACCATTCATGGATGCCGTTGGGTCAGTGGATTTTCAACAGAGAGGAAATTGTTGCACACACTGAAACTCTTCACGAACAGAAGCTTCCAGCGAAGAGTCGGTAGCAGGAAATTTATAGATGATAATGGCAACACATTTCTTGGTTTCCAGCTCGTGCCGCAGCTGCGAGATGGGGGCAACCGGCAGGCCGAGGCGCTGGAGTTACTAGCCGCAAACACCAGGCGGCAGGGCCAGGCATCATTGGAAAGCTGCGCCAGGTTCAACTTCTCGGTGACGCGGTCCACAAATTGCAAGGCGTTGGTACCCTCGCCCGGCCCTCATTGCAGCGGAAGGCACCTGCACAGTGATTTGTAAAGACTAGTTGTACATATATGTAGATTTATTTTTGTTCACATCACGAGCTATGATACGCTGGTTTGCTTCAATGGTGCCCTGCAATTTTCTTTCAGTTAATTTTCTTTTTCTGCATATCAGAAGCACTGATGTGCTGTTTCATTGTACATAGTAAAGTGTAGATCAATGGTAAATCGTGTCCTGCGATGTCATTTTTTAATCTCGTGCGAGGTGATGCATTCAGCAGTTTTGTAGTACATGTGCATAGCACAGTGTGGTTTCATTTATAAATCATGTTTTGCCATGTCATTTTTTAAAATCTCATTATACAAAGTCATGCATTGAGCAATTTGTAGTATATGCACATAGTGCACTGTGTATCTTTATGTTTATAGTGTATACGTGACCTCTCTTTATGTTTATAGTGTATACGTGTAGAATATTGTGGCACACTGTACGTTTTCTATCGATTTTTACACGTCCTAGAAAAAAAGAAAAGCGTTTGTGAAAGGTCTAGGTTGCACAATTTTGAAATATTGCAAGACCAAAAAACAGTTGACGAATACGTGTTCTGTTGCTTAGAAGTGTTTAGATAACAGGATTGGGTACAAACAGAAATCAATAATAGAGGAAGACATATCAGCAACCAACAACTTGCATTTTTTAGCGAGTTCAATTAATACCGGTTCGACTGTGCCTTGTTTTCATGTAATACAATGACTTTCGTGCTGCGAGACGCGTGTGTTGTTGCAGAGGAGCAGCAGGCACTTTGTAATAACTCCATTTGTAATATAAAAGGAAGCTACTTTTGTATTCTTTTCCTTGGCATTAAATTTAAAGGATATTTATATATTTTGCTTTTTATGTGCATTGCTCGTGATACTTGTAATAAAATTTCAATTCTGACACCACCCTTGTTGTTCATTTCATTTACAAGCACGATTCTTGTTGCACTAAAGCTACCGCATCTTGCTGTCCTGATTCAAACAGCCTTTTCCGGTTACCACTTTGGCTGTGAATGGCACCATGTGCCATTCACAGTTGAGCTCTCACTTGTGCTTAGTGTGAAGCGCCATATTTTACAACCTGGTCGAAGCATTTCATCAGCATGGCGTTGTGTGACAAGGGGGCATAGGTCGGCAAAATCACTCATGAGTCGACTCACTCAGATTCAGATCGAGCTGTGAGTCCAAGTGAGTAATACATTGGTGAGTTCGAGTCCGGGTGAAAACATTTTAGTGAGCCTGAGTCCGAGTGAATCCCTTGAGGAAAATTTTGGTGAGTCTGAGTTTGAGTGAGCCCCAAGAGCAAAATATATTTCACGAGTGAGTCAGGGTGAGCTTCACATTTTTTGCCAACCTATTCAAGGGGGTTATTCATTGATAGGAGAACGCTGTTTCGTTGATATGTGTAGCAAACATTTGAAGCGTAGTAAAAAAAAAACAGTGACAAACACATTGAACAAAGACAAACACGCACCACGCAATGCTGCCGAGGTCGTTGCAGGCGGCGGCGTACTCTGCGCAGGTGCTCAAGCATGCAGGCCCTGTAGTTCTCGAAACAGGTTCACTACACGGTTGCGCTGCTGCTGGCTCCCGTTGTGGTGGTGGTGGTGGTGGTAGCTCAGCTGCTGCTGGCAGCAGTCAGCATCGTCGGTGTCGTCATCGTTTCCTTCGAGAACAGGCTCATGTGCCGCCAACGCAATGTCGTGCAGAGCTGCACAAGCAGCAATGATGCTTGAGCAGCTGTGCACAAGCTTACAGCGATGCACCACTCCACAACATTGCGCATGGCGGTGTGGGCCTTGTTGTAGTGGTCATCAGGGGTGCCACGAGCTGGTCGTCCGGGCACTGGTGTCAGGAACCACGGTTCTAATGTATAGCTGGAGTCTCCTGCACGAGGTCGGCATGACAGCTGTAGTGATAACGTCTTGAATGTGGCAAGCATTGACAGCACTTACCAAGCAAGCCGAAGTTTTGCTTCCAGGTGCTGACGGAGAGGGCTCCCCCGCCATACCCACTAGTCATGACATGACCCCAGGAAACATGGACTGACATCCAGAGGTCGGCATCACATGTCTGCAGAATTCAATTCAGTCAAAATTGTACCCATAAATGACCTTGGGTACAATGTTGGTATTATGTTAATGTAACTACATCTGTCTTCACTGTTACTGACTGTTGAAACATAGCTATGGACAAATCATCGACAGGGTAGGACTTGTACCATAAGTTCTAACACGAGGACAATGCAGTGTCAAAGGGTAGTCTGCATGTTTACTGCTTGGAACAACCCATCTTTCAGCCACCAAAGCCTTTTAAAAATTATTGCTGTATGTTTAAGGCAATGTATCACAAAATATCTACAACACGAAAAACTTCGACTGAAAAAAGGGTTATGAAACAATGCGTATTTAATGTACATGCTAGGGCGCGTTCCGAGGGACCGAAATAAAGTTTATTCATCCATCCATGTATTGATCCATGTAACGTCCATCACGACAATGAACAATAAGGACATACTACGGCACATTCTGGGAGCGCTAATCTCAACAAATACAAATCGAGAATCAAGCTTCGGGTACACATGGCGAACGAGCAACGGTAATATTATGCACTGTGCAGGCCGCTGAACCAAAGTGTACTCCGCGTCACATGATTTCATCGCTTATCCTAAGCGAAGTGCCCTGAAACGAACCAATTCCCGTTCTGGATAGATCGAAAATACCGCTCCCACTTATACTCAGTTGCAACAGCCTCAGTAAAGCGGAAAGTTTAAGCGATATAAATGAAACAATTCGTTACGCATACAATGCATGAATAATACTCACGATCGTGGTGTTGAATGCGTAGAGTCCCTTCCCCGACATGTAATGCGTCGTGTCCGCGGAGCTCAGGCCATGGGGCTTCGGGATTGCGATGAGCGTACCATCCACGCACCGACCACAACGGGAATCTGCCCGAGCCGCGCGAACGCCGCCTTTGTTCGCTCTTCGCGTCTGTGGTCTCCGGAAAAGGCCACCCACCGTTTTTGCCCGTGAGCGACAGTAATGGCGTGTTCCTGACGGACGACTGCGACAGGCCGCTGAATTCCTCGCAGCCGACAGCTCGCTGGAAGCATCCGATCGCAAAAATCTCAGCGCGCACAACGCCTTCCGCTCTGTTTAAATCCCACTGGTTCGTTGGCACCCGATGACGGGGCCGAGATCGTCGCACAACCAAGGTACAGTACGTTTCGAGAAACGAAAGCGACGCCGGAATTCACACTCGCTCATCTCTTCAAACGCATTTCGCACCATCTGCTTCGAGAAACGCCAACGTAGCAAGGAAGCACCGTTGCAAGCGCCATTTCCTCAAAATCAGCTGTTGCGGCAGCCGCAACCGCCGCATCACTCGAAATACATGCCGTGCGACGCCATTGTTCGCTCGAGAGAACGCGAGCGAACGGGCTCGCTCTCCGTTCACTTTTAGCAGACGACATGCTCGTTATGACGCGGCATGACGTCATCAAAAAAGAAAACATCAAGGAAAAAAAAGAAATGGCCACGCCCCTTAGAATGGCGTGAGTTGTCCGGCTTCAGCCAATCAGCGCGCTTGTTCTCCCCCAGGAGAACGAACAAGCGGAACGAACAGATCTCCGATCGCCCCTTCGGAGCCGACAGACGCGCCCGAGGACGCGCCCATGCGGCGGCGCTGCTGTCGGCACCGAGATGCCTCCCGCGCCGTCGCATCGTCATGAAAAATGCTTCGTCTCCGGCGCGCCGTTGCTCACACCTCTCCCTCTAGCCACCATAACTAGGCTCTTTTAGAATATGGGTCACCGGTCTCATCTTTATCGCCGTTAACACGAATGGCGGCGGAGCCAGTTTAGTCGGGGAAGTTGTGCGTTTGGTGTTCTTTTTTAACGCGATAGCGTTAGAGAGCTCGTATCGCCGAAATCCGCTGCCCCCCCCCGGCGTCGGCAGTGGTTGTGAGCGAAAATCATCATCTTGTCCGTGACCGAAAAATCGAAAAAGCGGCAAATAAAATAATATAAAAATTTTGGGTCGGAGTGAGCATCGAACCCAGGCCGGCTGCGTGGCAAGCAGTGTTCTACCAAACAGCCAACCTCTGCTGGAGATCCACTGAAAGTACTTTGATGCTTCCCAAAAATACGCTTCCTGTACGGTGTCACAGTACGAGATGCAATATTGCAGTAATATTGCGTGGTACAGCGTACATTGCCATCGGACGTCACACAGTCAATATCATAACGACTTGGTGTTTAAGGACAGCCCACCATTACAAAAGGCAACACATTACGCGCGTATTCCCTTAAGAACCCCGTAGTGGGTGCATCTCAGTTTGGAAAAAGGTTCTCGCGCATACTTACTCCTGGTTTAAAGCACGCTACCCATTACATAAGCACACACCTTAGTGCGCGCATTCTGTTAAATCACCTCGTAGTGTTCGAAGTGCGCACTAGGGGCAGGATATGCTATCGCGTCAGCTCTTAAAGGCGAAGCTTAAGCGTCCCCCCAATTTTTCTTTCTTTTATTTCCTTCCGTATCACAACTACCGACTTCGCGCGAGATTAAAAAAAGATAAAGGCCATGCGGCGCGTCGTAGAAGACAAACGAAGTAAATGCTGATGCCCGTGAAAGCTGGATTTCGTGTGGCTGTCGTCCATCGATCGGCGTGTCGGACCGGTGGGTACCACGTCGTTGGAAGACTGCTTGAAGCTTTTCTGCGACAAAGTGACATTGGCGGTGGCGAGTCTTGGAGGAGGTGCGACTTTCTCAAGTCAGCGCTGACGTTCCCACAAGTAAGTTCCGCCTCTTGCACGCTTTCAAAACTCTTAACAATTTACTGGGGGGCTGTAGTTAAGAGTCTTAAGTAGCCAGGACCCGAAATTACTGTGAGGAATTGGTGTGCTCCGGAGAAACGTTGACCACCTGGAGTTCTCTAAGTGCACGGCTGTTCTTGCCCGACATAATGCAGCCGTGACCAGGAATGAAACCTCGTGTTTAGCATCTAAGCCGCTAAGCTGCAACGCTGATTGACATTCAACGTGTACTTTATATATATATAGTGTCCTAAGGCGACACTAAACAAGTCTAGCCACTTCAACGCCGTGAAAGCCGTCGGACAGCGAAGCTGTTGCGTCTTTCGTTCCCTCCCTTCAAGCCTCTTCTTTCGTAATGGTTTAACTGCGCTAACACACAGACAACAAAGAAAAAGGACAGCACGTTGTTGTCCTAGCCTTAGCGGAGTCAAATCATTACAAGTGAACGTCAAACAACCCAATTTGGTGCTCTTCTTTCGTTTAACCTAGTTACTTCTAAGATATTTTATTGTCGCTCTGTCGTTGGAACAGCAACTGCGAACTTTTATCGAAAGGTCACGGACATGAGCACTGACTCACGCATTATATCTTGCCGTTTACTTCGCAGTAAGACGACATATAGCACGAAAACCGCTTTGCTCCCAGGAACGGTCGTATTCCCTTAGGCTAGCGTTTTGTAGAGTTACGCACGATATCCAAAAGAGTTAGCTGCATGCCTTACTTCCTAAAACATTCCAGTTCGTTCCTGTCGCATTCATTGCTTCGCCTTTGCGGTGAACTTATTTTTCCTTTTAAGCCTAGTCTGGTTTGTAGTTACAGTCACCGGCTCTGGTCGGCGTGGGTTACCCCAGACTAAGTTTTTTCTGGTCACCCCCAGCCTACCTTCTGCCATTTCAGGGCCAACTGCTCCACTCTGAATGCACTGTGTGAATTGCCCGCCTGCCGTGAGCTTTATCACGTGCTTTCAGACCACACTTTGGATCGCTCGAATTGCGTAGGCGTCATCGCACGACCTTCTTTGCCTTTCATCAGACTTCCTTTTCTCCACCCTGGTTCTTTCTGCAGCGCGACTATGCCAATAATGCCGACGGGTCCGCATAAACAGCTTCAATATAAGAGTGACCAGTTGGCGGTGAAATCGACTAATTCTCATTGCTGAACAGTGCGCGTCATTTAATGCAAGGAGGAAGAGCCATATTATTGTGCACTTGCATTATCTTATTAAATTACTATGGCTGCGGACAGCCACCGTTAGCCGACGCTTAGCTGACAGCGGATGTCGCCGAATCCTTCCATGAGTAATGTCGCATGTTCTTAGTGACAACCATGTTTGAGAGTATAGGTGAGTGTACTCATGAGGAGGGGAATGTTTTTCGGTATGATGTAAAACAGGTTCGTCAACGGTGAAGAAATTCATCGGCTTTATTGAAATATCGCTAGACGTCGGTTAGCTATGAGCGTTGCACCTGTACTTTCAATGTGCTGCACTATGATATGAACCACTGGTGCTTTGCAAAATCAAAGAGCGCCTTCTATAGAAGAGCAAGCAGCCTGATAAACAAACTACTATTTTTGCATAGGTTTGCTGAATTTTTCAGTCGCTGTATTTACGGCAGGTTAGCCGATAATACATTTTTAAGCGAGCTTGCCTTTAGCACATCGCCCCGTATAGAGCGTTGCGTAGGTGGTGCTTCTTGGGTGAGGAGTACGTTGTGCGCCAAACTTAGATTTAGGTGCACTTTGAGAGATCCCTATTGGTCAACATTTTTGCAAACACGACTAATACAGCATGGCTCATAATCATATTGTGACAGGGGCACGTAAAGCTCCACAAGTTATTATTATATGACAACGGAAATTAAATAAATAACAAGCTACGTTATTTAGTCATTGCAATGGAACTTTAGCAGATACAATATATTTCCGCTTTGACGTAGAATTTGTCGGTGAAGAAGACGGCTGCCCTGTCGCCATAGCATTTTTTTTATGAAACACTCCGTTTTGTCTAAAAAGATTCCCATTTAAATAGACGCAAGCCACCGTTTGTTCCGTTATTTTTTGCACTGTCTGCTAGAAAAAAACGCTGCAGTGGATTCGTATGGGATTTCATATTAACGCGATAGCGCTACAGAGCTTGTTTCGCAGAAATTCTAGTGTCGGCATCAGTGACGGCGAACGTTGTGTTAGCGAAAAATCATCTTGTCCGTGACCGAAAAATTGAGAGATATGCAAATAAAATAAATAATAAAAATCTTCCGTTCTAGTAAGAACTGCACACGCCGTCTGCGTGGCAACGCATGTACTATTGTGAGGCAGAAGCGCAAAACCGTGCCAGGCGTGAAAACATGTGAATTGCGCAACCACGGGGCGTTTTGAAGGCCCACCAATTACGAAGCGCTCAGACAATATATTTAATCATCATCATTAGAAAAAGCATAAACAAAGCGAGAAGCATTGTAGGTTCGCGTGTTGCCTTACAGGCGCGTAGTGGGCCCTTCGCTGATGCGAACAAGGAAGAATTATGGCGTAGTGGGCACCTAACAACTATACTTGCAGCAGGCATTTTAGGATAATTTGAAATAGCCATTGTTACGCGCACAGTCATTCGTTACTTTACGGCACAGCTGAGGCATGTGCCCAGTTCCGAATCCAGGCAAGCAATGGAGAATGCGATGCGCACGGGGCCCGATTACGTTATCGCGTTCTAATATTGTATGCGAAGCTCCAGAGTGCTCCAATTTCTTGTTCAGTGAGAGAAAACAATTCAAACGACGCCTTCGAAACAACGCCACAGAAAGAGACCAAAGACGAGCATTGCACACGTACGGTATGCTTGTGCACTTCAGATGACTTGTCCATTTTTTCTCTAACAAGATTATGCGGCACGCACCTTAGTTCTGACGTAAAAGAGCAGCCGTCTTTACTACGTCCCGGTGAGCTCGTGGCCTTTAATGCTAATAAATTTCTCAAACTTGCTTCTTAAAGACACCTGTGCCATAAGTCTTGACGTTAAGTTACTTCAGCCGTGGCAAAGTACGTTGCCCTTTCCTTGAAGTTTGTCTCAATAGATAACGGTTCCTTTGTGTCTGTAGACTTTACAGCGAAAGTTGTAATGACAACAGCCGTTTTTGGTGGCGTAGTTATGCGCCGCCATCGCCGCCATGGGGGTACTTAATAGCTATGGAGCACAGGGGGAAAAAGAATCCGGGATGGAGTGTGGTTTCAATTTGAGTGGAGTATTCCGCGACAGAGCTCCTCGGTGCTTAGAACTACCTCACAGAACCAACCTATACAGGCGTCACTCCGGGCAGGGAGTCACGTCGACAGATGTAATTGTGCTCGGAACCGTGAGCATATAAAATCTCCCTGCTATTACCATGAATGTTAAAAAAAGTTAGTTTCATGCATTACATTACGCATGGCTGGACCATAGGTGTGATTTTTTTGTTTTTATTTGCAGGTCTCACCAGACTGCACGCCATTAGGTGCCACTTGGCCTGCTTCTCAGCAATCAGCTGCTTGTATCATTTGTTGGACACGACCAGAGAGGAGCGCCTATTTTCAATGTTGCGCACATTCCCCTGTCGAATTCCTGGAGAAAATGGGGGACCTTTTGAGATTCACCCTGTCGGAATCAACGCTGACGGTGGCTTTCAGCACAAGGACTGCGCTGCAGTTATTGAAATCACAAAATGCATCAGCCAACCCGTGCACCATGCTCGCGGAAGCCGCCAGAAGTATACGCGAGTTCCTCAATGCGAGCTCTGCGAACGCTGCATTAGACGCACAGCTGAAACGAATTCATCGGACTAAAAATGCGTTGCGAGGACGACAAAGGGCGCAGTACAATGAGAAGGTACATGAGGTGAAGCTGGCTACGAACATGCCACCATTTTTTGTATCGTCCCAGGAGTCAGACCTTCCAGAAACACGTGACAGCCACAATGAGCAGCTTGAAGGCATCACGTTTGCTCAGCCACCTGAAGATGTTCCGCGTTATACTAAAGTGACCGAAGATGAACCTCAGCCCCAATTTTCAGGAAGCCATGAAATGGCTACTGCGTCCAATCAGCCCAGACAGCAAAGACTTCTCGTGAGCGTGGGTGAAGGCTCATCGAAAACTGACAAACGGCATCTGAAGTCTCTAGCGCAAGAGGCAGAAGGCGCCGTTGAAGCCGCAGCATCACGGTACGGACTTCATGTATCTATCCTCTACCTTCGTGACGAACGGGATCGTTGGCACGGGATAGAGTACAACACGGAAAGACCCGCCGATGTTTACCTGAACGTAAAGAAGCCGTTCCTTGCGAAATATAAGGACACAGCTAAACTGCTGGAACTGGACAGGTGTCGCACGAGAGAAACTGCCGTTCTCTTGGACAAACACCTTGTCAGCAAGACCTTCTGGAAGGAAATGGCAGCACTTTTTTCGGTTCCGTCATGGCGTTTCATTCAGGAAGTCCAAGAATCACTTGAAAGCAGACTTGAAATGCAGAGAACTCCAGGTGCTGCTCCCGGAGCATACCTATCGTTCGCTGAAGAGCTCCGCTTCGCAATCCTCGACATCTGCAAGCGTGAAGGGAAGTCCCTGGCAGAACTGATTCATGAACAGATAATGGTCAAAATTGAAGGCGATGGGTGCAGAGTGAGCCGCACGGTGTCTTGGACAACCATTTTATTTGTACTTATTAGACACACGTCAAAGGGGCTTCAGGATCCGAACCTGCACAGGACACTTCTTGTGGCCCAGAATGAAGAGGCATACTTTGCTATTCGTGAAACCTGTGGTCCACTCTTCAATGAAATAAATCAGGTTGCCGAGAGAGGTGGGCTGGAAGTTGATGGGCGGTTTTTTCCTCTTACGCTTTGCCTCGGGGGAGACCTCAAGTTTTTGTTGTTGGTATTTGGAATGAAAGGCGCCTCATCCAACTTCGGCTGCCCATTTTGCTTAGCAAACAAGCATGAATGGTCAGACGACACTCTCAGCGGGGCCTACTTCAATGGGGCAGCGTTAGTGAGAACACAGGACAACCTCCGCACGCATGCCGAAAACCTCATGTTTGGAGTGCAGTACGTACCTCTCATCCGCATCGAGCCCAAGCTAACCTTCCCGGACACAATGCACATGCGAGTACGCGTGCTAGATCGTCTGCTGGACAATGTTCTTCAAGAATTTGAAGATATGGACTCGAAAGAAGGTGTCGTCACTGGCGTCACAACCACCAGTCATGTAGACCAGTTCGTTCAGCTTGTGCGACAGTGCGGCGTCCAGCTTCACGTCCTAAAAGATGCATCTCACAAAGGCCGTACGTTCACAGCCCTGACCGGAAACGAATCGAAAACTTTGCCAGCTTCCCGAGAAAATGAAGAACCTTTTGCACGCCGACACTCGCGACGACGTCATTTTGCTGTGGGTAATGCTGCGGTCAGTTTTGGAGACCTTGAGCAGTGAAAAAGCAGGCTCAGATCTGGACACTCACTTGAAAACCTTTTGTGAGACGTTCGTGCGACTCGGTGGCTCAGCAAGAAAAGGGTATGGTCGAGAAAGGTTCACACCATACATGCACATTTTGTGCCACCACGCAGCACAGAAACACGTGGAAGCGGACGGCCTTGGCAAGTTTTCGAGCCAGGGGCTTGAGAAGAAAAACGACATACTGAAGCATTTGTACCATGCACGTTCGAACAAGTGGGACTCTGCTGCAGACGCTGTGAGGCTGTGTAAAAGGCTGGAAGACTCGAGCTGCGAGCGATCTAAGCGGCCATACAACAAAGCCGACATAGAATACTGGCACGAGGGTGGCATCATCGAGTCCAGGAAACGGCGCCAACGCATCAGTGTCGCACCAAGTACAAAAACTCCAGATGCGCCTAACTTCGAGAGCATGACACCTGGGGAGCTGAGAACTGAACTCGCAGCTCTAGGCGTTCAGACAACTTCGAAAAATTTGAAAAGGCTCCGCATGATGGCGTCTCAAGCTGCCAAAGGTAAAGAGAGCCAGTAGTAGGTTGCTTGAAAAGGCTAATGAACCACTTTTTCAAGTAATCGTCGAATGACTGTAGTATCGGAGATTATTGCCTCACGAATCAATGGTGCAAATTTTACTCAAATCCGTGAAGAAACGAGTGGAGTTAGTGATTTACAGCCTGCTTTACGCGCTTTCTCTCTTCTTTAGTCCACACGACCGTGCTGGAAGCTACATAGGTAGAGACGGCAAGAAGTGAAGGAGTTACCTCAGCAAGCGTCATGACCTTTTAGCGCTCGTGATGGATGCGATCATTCTCTCCATTTGGGATTCATATGCATGAGTGTGGCTCACTGTCTATTGTTAGCAGCCTATAGAGCGCTGCGTGTGTGCGTGGTGGCAACCCGTGGCAAGAAGCGCATCTCATCCAAACAACGGCTCTTGATTTACGTCGGCATGCTCTCTGCTGCTCGTTGTCGAACGCCGGCCGCTCCGAAGTGAGTGACCACAGGCCTGTGTTTGAATACAGGGACCTTGAGTCAGCTTGGCGTGGGTTCGAGTTTCTCGGTACAGTTTCACTACTGGAAAGAGCGCAGAAAAACGACAGGACCACGCAGGCTCACGTCTGGGCCGACACCTCAACCTGACAGCCTCCCTTCACAGCCGCGATCGATGCGTAGGCGTTGTGGTCGAAATTGGTATCCGCAGCTACTCTCAGTGTCCTCTCGCAGTCCTTTGTAAACGCAGAATATATTGCAAATTGTGGACAGGGCCTGCCAAAGGCTGCCGCTACGTTCCACTTCCCACGCACCTGAACCCATGTCGAACCTGTTTTACTAGTGTCATTCACGATGTCTTTAGGCTTCATTGTGGACGACGGCCTCATCATCACTCGCAAGAACTTCCTCCGGAGTCGTGAGAATGCGTCGTTCTGCATTTTATGCCACTGAGGTCTTTTCCTTCGGCTAGTTTGATACAAGACGTTGTGAACAAGTTACGAAACGGCGAGTTTGGCTAGTTCGTCAATGTTAATTTTCTGAAGAAAAACAGCGCACCCACACAAAGACGTCGGCACGAAAGAGAGGTTACACACACAGCGTTGCTGTCTTCACAAAGGCTAAAATTGTGCACAAGGCTAACATATGCGATGGGTGAAGTGCGCACGTGAAACTCGTGTTGCAAAGGAGGCTAAACAAATGACGGGGACGAAGGCGGAAAATACAAGATAAGGCAGCATTAAGCAACGAAGAAGCACCAGGCTCGAGCACGCGTGGCGCAATGACGAAGTGACGTAAAAAATGCGCGACTGTTTGGTTGAACTAAACATGGAAGCATTGTGCGCAAGCATATTCGAGAGCCACCGAGAACGTCGAATGTGGTTCGCACTTCGTAGAACGCACAAGTATGACGGGCACACTGCCTAAAACGCCGTGTATTGCAAAGTCAGGCTGGCCGAAACAATAGTACAAGTGCCGCGGAGCCATGGACAGCCTAACCAGACAATCAGCTGGGACCAAATCACCCATTGAGTCACTGGGACCTAGTGTCCTTTCTGAACATACGCGAAATTTCGATAGGTCGGGTAGAAATGCTTTCACGGTAAAAAAATTGAAAAGCCACAGAAATGCGGAGTGACCACTCAGTGAAAACTGCAAAAATCCAAAAGAAAACCAGACAAGAGAGAGGAAGGCTCGCCGGAGAGTTTTTCTAAAAAAAAAGTGAAGCGCGTTTTAAGGAGCGAACGAGTTGCAGCAAGGAGAGAGCGGTGCAGCAAGGCACTGAAGACAAGCCATATGCATAGGGTTTCAGGCCCAAGCACACAAGACTAGCACAGAAAGCTAGAGTTCTCAGCCAGGGTCGAGCCGACGCTTTCCTCGGTGGAGCCACTGCCTAACTGACCTGCGAGCCATCTACATATGCGCTCGCGAAATTCGGCGTAACCCGTTCGCAAAGTGAAAGCGGCTGGACACGGCCTCGAGCTTTTCAGCTTTCCGCCTTCGATGCGCTCAATCATCAGTATCACCTTTTTGCTGCATCGGCGTGGCCGCCGCCGCTATTCTACCCACGTTAAACTTCAGCTGCGTTGCATCTACCTGACTTTGGGTTGTCTCCGGCTATGACCGAAAAAACTAGACTGTGCTCAGTGCACTCTACTCATCACTTCGCCTATGCTTACTCATGACGTTTAAGACAGACATCAGAATGCCATCTTTATACCTAGGTCCTTGTATATAACGTGCTGTATACATTAAGCTATCGCTATTGTTTCCTGTGTTGTTTGAGTGTCGTTCATTTTTGTGAACTAAATGTTCCTTTTTGATGAGTGCTAACGGATTCGTCTTCACTTCGGTCAATCTAGGCATACATTACTTAGCAATCAAGCCTGAACGAATGTACTTTGGAAACTGATAATATATCTCATGCGCTTACACTGTGTTATGTGAAGTGCTCTGGCATTGCACCTTTTGAATTATTTCTCATTTTTGCGCGCCACTGTCTGCCTCGTCTTAATGTCCTTTAGCTTTTTCACTTTCTTTCTATCGTACGATGTCCTACGTGCGCAGGATCCTTCATTAGGGCGGCGAAGTCTCACCATAGCGCCAACCTCTCCCCCCACTTGGTCGAGTTCGAAAGAGAAACAAGTTTCGCAGTTGATTAAAAAATGAAAATGAAGTGAGGACTTGCTTCCCACACGCCTGCCTTTGGTCCCCTGCTTTACGGGCGTGAAGATCGGTAGTAAACAGATCTTGGAATGCATAAATCAGTAATCTTTGGCGGCCATTATCGTCAAAAACCTACATTGGCCATCCCCATGCTCTTTATCTATAAGGAGTGTCTAAAATGCACTACAACCGCGAAACATAGAAGTAACACTGACTCACACACAGCGCTTTACCTTTCTTAAATGGCGCTACCAACTAGCCCAGATTGCCACCTTGGAGAACTTGCACTTCGAACAGTAATTGGAAATGTGTGACTAAGTGAATTTATTGGGCAACGTTGGCGCTCACCTCAAATGCATAGATGGCGGGGGGGGGGGGGAAGGGGTAGCCCATGCCCTCTTCGTGCGCATGCCTATGTTTCTCTGAAAACAACACAGCATAGTACAGCAAAATACCAACGCAACAATGCATGTGAGAGTGACAAGTATAAGATTGCTTGCCGTAGAGTTAGCTACAGGTGCGCGAAAACAAACAGGGTCTTGGATGGGGGCGACTGGTCTGAGAAGGTCATTTCAGTGTTGCAGTGCTGGCGATGTTAGTAGCACTAGGTCGTTAAGAAAGCGAATGCATGGTGACCGCTAGGAAAGTCGATCGCCCGCCACGGTGGTCTAGTGGTTATGGCGCCCGACTGCTGACCCGAAGGTGACGGGATCGAATCCCGGAGGCGTCGGCTACATTTTCATGGAGGCGGAAATGTTTGACGCCCGTGTACTTAGTTTAAGGTGCACGTTAAACAACCCCAGGTGGTCGAAATTCCCGGAGCCCTCCACTACGGCGTCCCATATAATCATATCGCGGTTTTGGGACGTTAAACCCCAGATATTATTATTATTATTATTATTATTATTCGGAAAGTCGATCTCTGGTACACTGGTTCTCGTCTGCCACTCGTGGAATGCGGACACGGCGCACACGATTCGTAAGAACAGCACGTGATTCGCGGCAGGAAGGTGAAACAACCTGCCTTCCCATGGCCAACTTCATATGCGAAGGCGTCGGGCCTGCGCAGTACGGCGTCCTTGTATTGAGCTTATCATGTGCCTGTGAAGAGGTTGTGTATGAAGAAACTTTTCGTGTTGCCCTGTGCGCATACACAGCATGCTCGTACATTGAAATAGTACGCGAATGTGAACTGCAGACAACTCGCAGGGTCCCTTATGGACTCACCTAAGGCGACTGGAAGGCGAAAGCCCTCTTTTTCTTCTCAGTCGATTGCATTGTTCCTGCCCCGCCACCCTCCGAAAGCTTCCTGCACCTTAAGGCCCGACCACACGTACGCGTTGCAGCGCGTCAACGCGTGACTTTTTGACGCGGCGCCGCGCTCTCTCCCTATGGGTAGAGAGGGCGCGCAGCTTCGCGTAGCCGCGTGCCCTCTCTCCCCATAGGGAGAGGGCGCGGCGCCGCGTCAAAAAGTCACGCGTTGACGCGCTGCAACGCGTACGTGTGGTCGGGCCTTTACGCGGTTTTCCACTGCCTCCATGCTCGGCGTAACGTTGACCAAGGGTGCTATGCAGGATGGCCCGAGCTTCTCGGGCACACGAGTTTGCTCCGAGCTCGCATTACGGCGGTCATGACAGGAAGACAGTGCGGAGCACGCGATAGCAGCGTTTATAAAACGGCTACAAGAACGAGCATGGCGTCACATGCGCATGTGCGGCACTTGCGGTGGTTTTCAAAGGAACGCCGTGTGCGAACGCGTCAGCGCCGCCACTCAGTCAGCATTTTGACAGTGTAGCGGCGTCAGCGTGATTGTCGCGCTATCTTTTTGCCAACTGATCATCGCGCCTCCCATGGGCGTGTTCGTGGGTGTTTGTCCTCTTCGGAGAATTCTTTCGTTCCACCTGCAGCATGGAAATTTCCACTCTCGAAGGCAACAAGGGCGCACACGCAGCACTCTGGTGCAGCTCGTTTCGTTTCTCTGGAATATTACGGATAAATAAACGGACAGGTTACTGCTATACTTACACTACGCGTCTGAAGATTTTTTCTGTAGTAACGAATCGGTAGAAACAATGTCTCCACATACAAGTAAATAATAACATTTCTCGCCGCAAATCCCACCAGGGGCGCTTGCTTCGGGGCTGTGAGTGGTACATCGTGAGCGCGGTGAAGTTGAATGCGAGACATCGTAGCCACGTGATGATAAAACCTTTAGTTCTTCGTGCGTCTGTGTATAGTCTGTGCGATTAAGCTGATAGATTAATCTTGCCGCTCGCTGGCGTTGCACCGTGAGCACTGCTCCTCCGCAAGAGCAAACGCAATGGCCTTACCCGATCTTCGCTTCGGGCGTCTGTCAATCAAACTGATTGACGTGCGAACTCGGGCACAAACTCGTTGATTATGAAAAGGCCCCAGTTCAACTCGGGACTGTCATAGTGCCGGTGTGCCTGTCAAGTGTTTCATGCAGTGGACGCTACTCAGCAGCTTCTTTGCCTATAAAATAATTTGGTCAGCTTGCACTACTTGTGCAAGGCTGGGGCCATTGGAGGAGCCTGTGATCACCTAGCTTCTTCGAGCTTATTACGTGGCTCGTCTACTCTGTATGCTTGGCCTGCTTAAGAGTAATGACCGTGTCAGTTCGGTCTCAATGTTCGTGCTATTGATTAGCTAGGCCTTAATTAACATGGCAGGGAGTAGTTATGCCCTAATTCGTAATGTTTTAATTAACACGGCGTTAAATTATCAGATTTCATTAGCAATGTCCTCATTAGCACGAATGTACTTAACATAATGCTAATTAGAGTCATCATAATTACGGCGTACTTGACGAGGAAGTTAATAATTGGCTTGGTTTTATTTAGCGTGCTCCTAATTAGCGTCGTGTTAATTAGCATGACCATAATTAGCTTGGTCTTAACTAACATGATACTGAATAGTCCTGTCTTGATTGTTAAAGTTTTAATTATCACGACATTATTAACTCAGGTTTAATTCGCAAGGTCCGGAATTATACAGATGTTATTAGCATAATCCTAATTAGCACTATTTATTTATTTATTTATTTATTTCATTTATTTACAATACCTCAAAGGCGCCGGTGAAGGGTTTTACATGAGGGGTGGGCTTTTACAATGGATTAAGTGAGTAGTTGCTCAATCGCTGCTTTGAAGGTGATGACACTGGAGTGGCGCACAACGTCAGGAGGCAGGCCATTCCAATCTTGTGCTGTCTTGGCAAAAAAGGATGAAAGGTGCGCAGTGGTGTGAGCAGCTGGCGGGTACACAGCTTTGCCGTGGTTGATGCGGTCTGAATGACGATGGGTTGGCTTGATGGCGGGAGTACGAGGTGATGCATGATAAACTTGAAAAACAGGCAAAGACGAGCGATACGGCGGCGTAATGAAAGGATAGCGAGGTTAGCGCGAGATTTAAGTTCGGTTACGCTTGACTGGTATGAATAATCTGAACAGATGAATCTTGCTGCCCGGTTTTGCACAGTTTCAAGTGTTTTAATGTTGTTAGTTTGGTGAGGGTCCCAAACAGCGCATGCGTATTCAAGTTTTGGTCTGATTAGTGTCTGATATGCGAGTAGTTTCACAGGGGTAGGAGCTAGATGAAGGTTTCGACGTAGACAGCCAAGAGCGCGGTTAGCTTCGTTAGTGACGTGCGTTATGTGAAGAGACCATGTTAAGTCAGAAGACAAATGAACACCTAAATACTTGTATGAAGTTGCAGATGAAATTTCCGTGTTGTTAATAAGGTATCTTGGAGCTGGGTAGTAAGGTCTTGATTATCTTGATTTTAATTACACGCTCCTAACTAGCGTCGTGTTAATTAGCATGGTCTTAGTTTGTTCTAAGCTTTACACGGTTCATTACCATGGTCCTAGTAAGACGTGGCTTAATTAGCTCGGCCTTATCATGATTTGGCTTAATCAGCTTCGTCGTAGCATGTCCTGACTTAGCTAGGTATACCGCCCAGCCAATTAGCTAATCAGCCGGCTGCACCTGCTCATGGAGCGAGCAGACGATTAATAAGAGGACGAAGAGGGCGCGCGCCGGCCGAGCAACGCGCTAGAATGTACAGGCCGACCACAGTGATTATACACGTGGCCTCGGCGATTAGCTCTAGCCGCGGTGTCGTAAGGCGCTCGGTCGGAACTAATCTCGGAAGCCACGGTGCTGATTACTCTAAAGGATACTTAGTGCAGATATTAAACGCTTGAAAATGAATTCAAACGGCCCGCGAACACATACAGATATAGTTAGTAGAACTTTCTGTCACTTTTCTTGCATGGGTGAACTTCTGCACTTAGTGGAACGACAAACAAATGAAAGAAGGTGCCTCTAGTTTGAAGACACCAGCCAACCTTCTCGACCGCCCTTGGCGTGACGCCGCGTCCCATCGTAACCAATGAAACGGAGGGCGCGCTGAGGGATGGATTTCACCTTCGCGTACTGTTAGCTCGATCAAAAGGGGGTGTCGCCAGAGCTCGGAAAGATCCTGAGTTTCGCCAA
The DNA here is from genome assembly GCF_013339695.2 of Rhipicephalus sanguineus. Classification (NCBI taxonomy): domain Eukaryota; kingdom Metazoa; phylum Arthropoda; class Arachnida; order Ixodida; family Ixodidae; genus Rhipicephalus; species Rhipicephalus sanguineus. The sequence continues at coordinate 106,143,247 of NC_051177.1, read as the reverse complement.
ACTCGGGCCATTCTGCATAGCACCCCAAGCTACGATGTGATGTGATGACGTCAGCATGTAACGACACGTGACATCACTATGACGCCACGATGACGTCGTAAATGTTGGCGATCTGTGACGTCGTATGGTGGCATCATCACGTGATGATAATTTGCAGCAGTCGTGTTGAGGCCGCCGACGACGGACGGAGGTCAATTTTCGCGTTTGATGAGGCATTCAAGGCTTTCGCCTCAATATATTGGGCCTCTAGGATTAGACATACTTATAAAACTCTCTAATGCATTTATTTCGCTGTCAGTACCTAACCTTGTGGTCTAGTGGCCGTCGTACTCGAATACTGACCCGAAGATCGTGGGATCGATTGTCGGCCGCGGCCGCCGCATTTCGGCTCTGGCGCGAAATGCTTGTGGCCCGTGTACTTAGATTTAGGTGCAGGTTATTAAGGAACACCACATGTAGAAATTTCCAGAGACTTCACTACGACCTCCCTAATCATGTCGTGGTTTCGGGACGTAAAACCGCAACAATTCTATATCAAACACGAAAATTGACCATCAGCGTCACGCGTTCGGTGGCGTGAGTACGAGGGACGCAAAAAACTATCACGTGATGACGTCACATATGCCGTCATCTTATTGTGACGTCACATGATCACGTCATCATACGATATCGTAGCTTTGCGCTGCCTCCGTGATCGGCCTACCAATCACGGAGGCAGTGTAAAAACGGATGAGATGCAGAAAGCTTGCAAAGCCATCGATCATGGACGCAGTGTAAAGCCACGTTAGGTGCAGAAAGCTTTCGGAGACGGGCGGATTAGGATCAATGCATTGACTGAGGATATAGAAGACGACTCTCACCTTCGAGTCGTCTTGGGCGAATACATACGGAGCCTGAGGGTGTTTTGTACAGGAAATTCAAAGATATGCAATCAAATGAAAGGCCTACTTATTTGAGAGGTCACGGAGTGAATGCGCTCTATGCAGCCCGACCAGCAAAATTTTGGTAGCCCTGATAAGGGCTTCAGATCCAGCTTTCACTAACATCAGCGTTCAACGTTGCTTGTTGGGCGAGTTGGAACGAGTCAGTCATAACGTAGTTCAGCGCAAAAAACAGGCAACCTTGTCCTCTCGCTCGTCTGTTGCCTGTTTTTTGCGCTGAACTACGTTATGACTGATCAGCGTTCAGTTCACGTGTGTTGCATCACCTAGCGCATGACCTTTATCTTTCTGAATCTCGCGCGCCGTCGGGAGTTGCGTCATGGCAAGAAAAGAAATACATAAACAAAAGAAAATATCGGCAGGTCACACGTACCATGGGAATCGATGTTATGCGAAGCATGCGGAAGGAAGGTGACTGTGGTGTTTTTTTTAATGAGCGAGACGTCACAAAATAACGCTAAAGATATGTACAGTACTCACGAATTCAAATGAGACATCAATTTTTTTAGTATAGGACGGCATGGTAAATTGCCCGAGAATCACTCATGGTTGTACAATCTGTTCTCCACTGCAAACGAAGTGTGGGTGCTCTCGGTGATTTTGCTCTGATCTACGCACTCAAATGGAAATTACGCCAATATCACCCGAACTGAATACGGTGGATGCCAAAGTATGAGCGTTACTTAGACCTAAATTTTCCTGTTTTAATACGTGAGTACTGTACACATGTTGTATGCACAAACATATGTTGAACAGTCGCATATGTTTTATATAGCCAGCTGTTTCAAGTTTCGTAACGGTGCCAACTGCAACATGGGTTTTACCAACACCAGAAGCGGTAAGCTGATACGCAGCGCTTCTGCTTGCGACAATGACAGCCCTGGATGGTGCTACCTGACCAACTTCAGTGGATGGCGCTTAACTACAATTGCCGGTAAACCGACGTGACGCCTGTATCGTAGGAGTACATATATAATGTTTGTAAAATTCGATAACAACGCTGCAACCACAATGGACGTTTCACCCACATTGCGCCAAGTGCAGGGTGTTTTTCCAAAGCAGTTTCGAGACCTGGCGTGGCTCTGTGGTAGAATACTCGATTGCCACGCAGAATGCTTGGGTTCCATTCCTGCCGAGACCATGATATTTAATCTGTGTATTTATCGGTCAACGCTGTCGATGTCAGTTTTTCCTAACGCTCTCGCATTTAAATTAGCAATGTCTGTTCTCGCCGTTCCTGGGTAGATATAAACTGTCACTCACATGTGGCGCATACCCGTATACTGCGGCTCGGGGTATGCGGGTATACGGTGTATGCGGGTTGCTCGTTTGAGAGCCATGTAAACCAGATCAATTTAGGCCACTTTATATGTACTATTATGTGCAAATAACATAATTGCGATATCGTTTTTCATTGTTGAGTTATAGAGTTCTAACTTGACGGCTTTGTTTGTTGTTGTTCGCGACGAAATGTTTTGGCAGATGCGCAGAACAAAATGAAACTTGGGGTATTTTCACGCTATTTACCCTAAAGGCATTTAATTCGGTGGAGACATCAGCAGTCATGCAGGCACTGCGGATCAGGTTATCGACTAAGCCTATATAAACATAATGGAAGAAATCTACAGCGGATCCACAGCCACTATAGTCCTCCATAAAGAAAGCGACAGAATTCCAATAAAGAAGGGCGTACGGCAGGGAGACACGATCTCTCCAATGTTATTCACCGCGTGTTTACAGGAGGTTTTCAGGTACCTAGATTGGGAAAATTAGGGATAAGAGTTAATGGAGAGTATCTCAGTAACCTGCGATTCGCTGATGACATTACATTGATGAGTAACGCGGGAGACGAATTACAGCTCATGATTACTGAACTGGATACAGAAAGTAGAAGAGTAGGCCTGAAAATTAATATGCATAAAACTCAAGTAATGTGGAACAATCTTGGCAGAGAACAGCGCTTTGCGATAGGTGGCGAGACACTGGAAGTTGTAAAGGAGTACGTCTATTTAGGACAGGTAGTAACCTCGGAGCCGAACCATGAGAGTGAAATAACTAGAAGAATAAGGATGGGATGGGGCTCATTCGTCAAGCATTATCAAATCATGAATGGTAGTCTACCACTATCCCTCAAGAGGAAGGTATATAACAGCTGCATCTTACCGGTACTTACCTACGGAGAAGAAACCTGGAGACTTACAAAGAGGGTTCAACTTAAATTGAGGACGACGCAGCGAGCGATGGAAAGTAAAATAGGTGTAACCTTAAGAGACAGGAAGAGAGCAGAGTGGGTCAGGGAACAAACGGGGGTGAAGGACATCATAGTTGAAATCAAGAAGAAATGGATATGGGCCGGGCACGTAGCACGTCGGCAGGATAAGCGGTGGTCATTAAGGGTAACTGGCTGGATTCCAAGAGATGGCAAACGCGTGAGGGGGGACAGAAAATTAGGTGGGTAGATGAGATTAAGAAGTTTGTAGTATAACGTGGCAGCAGAAAGCACAGGACCGGGTTCATTGGCGGAACATGGGAGAGGCCTTTGCCCGCAGTGGGCGTAGACAGGCCTGCTGCTGCTGCTGCTGCTGCTGCTGCTGCTGCTGCTGCTGCTGCTGCTGCTGCTGAGATGATGATATGATGATGAGATGACCCTAAAGGAAGAAGATTTCCGGAATAAACCAAATTCAGACTAACATCGCAGCGGCGAGTGTCTTTTGCATTCATCTGAAAACAGCAGAGCCACATTTCGTACTTATTCCTCCACCGCTGTAAATATTACATGGACGTATCCCTCTCATGCCGGCCATAACCTGAATAAAAATGGTTTTGTATAAGTTGTGCTGTGTTCGAAGCTTCGTAAAGCCTACCATGGGTGCTATAGCGATGACAGGAAACACGAACACTGCGGAATATGCATGATGTGCCGTTTCGCATTTAGTTTCAAGCGGCTGTAGCCTGGAGGGCAATGAAAAGCCGATAGTGTCATCTACGATACTATCAAGGATCACTCTACCATCTTTTTATTGCCAGCAAGGGTCGGTCGCGATGAAAACAGCGCGCCACGCTGCTTGCGTTTCTGTCCATCCCCCCTGTACATGCAAGGGAGAATTGCCGTCTACCTGAATGGAGCATGGGGCTACAAACGAAACCCACACTTGTTCTTTTCTGAGAAAGGTCGTCTTGGTCCGGCATGAATTTTTCGTCCATGTGACAAGTGAGCTACACAACCGCTCAGCGTTGATAAAGGCAGCGCATGCATTTTCTCTTCCACCTGATTTAAGGACCACCGTTAATTGGCAAGTCATATCAAATTGCCGTTTCGGAACGATGCCAGACGGTGACTGCTTGGCTACCGTGCAACAGAGTGAACATGAGCGTGGTTGTTTTGCTTTATCTGCCTGAAATTGCCATCCTTGTCAAGTAAAATCACTAAGAGTCCAATGGGAAATGCGCTCTCACTTAATTACAAATTCCGTACCTCAAGAAGGAATGTGGGTTGGATACAACGTTGAAGGGCTGTCCTCGGTCGCCAGACAACCAGACCGCGGCAGCCGATGACCTCCGCGACTACAAAAGTAGTCCCGCTCATGCACTCTGCGATGTTCTCGGAAGGCGGGGTCATCGGCCGTCCGGCTCATGACGTCATCCTGCAGGGCATGCCCATTGGTGCAGTTTGTATGCATCCGCCTTTGACGAGGAAACGCCCCGGACTTCAAAAGTTGTCCTACTATATTTATAAAAACGCGCTAAACCTCTTTTGGGTACACAGCAGATACACATAAGGAATGTTATCTTGGTGCCAAAATTAGAATCCGTGGACCGCCAAATTGGCAGCAGAGGAAAAAGGGCTGCATGAGCCCTTTCACGGGCCAAAATGTGCGAACACTTGCAAAATTATCTGCGTAAAACAATCATGCTTTTATTGCCTGACCACACATTTTAGGTAATATATTTATTCGCGTTCTTTTATGATGTGCCTCCACCCTCGGTCGCCATAAAAAATTCGCAGCCGCTCAGAGGAAAACTCAGTCCTTCCTTGCCCGACTCTTCATCATCCGCAAGGTCGCTTTCACCCGCACTGGAAACGAAATGCGGATGTGTTCTCCGAGCTTGTTTGTCGAGATGTGCCAACCGTGAGGAAGAGGAGCTTGCTGAAGTCTTCTTCTTCACATAAAAGCCAGCCACCTTCAATCTTTGTCCCGGAGTCATTGAAGGCCCAACGAATATGTCTAAATCGAATGGGAGTACCACTACCCCGCTGGAATGCCTTCTGCGTTGAAGTTTCTTCTGCACTTCGTAAAAAAGTATATCAGCTGCATGCTGTAAGCGTCTGCTGTCAGGTGGCCAAGACTCTTCGAAACTCCGCAGGCAGTCCCTGTTTAGGTTACGTCTTGGTTCAAACGAACCACTCCCACATGGAACAACCTTTCCAGTGAATAAGGTAGCCCCTTCTCTGAAATGTGATAAATATATTTAAAAAATTCCCATCATCAACTCAATGCTCACGTATGCAAAAACCATTACCATATACACAGCTGGTAGTACAAGGAAGGTATAGGAAGGCCTTCGTGGAATAAAATCTAATGTTTTGACGAAAGCTCACCTGGCCCGACATGATCATTATGACCTATTAAAAATACATACACCGATCACCAACAAAAGTAGAAGCTTGGAACAACGTTTCGGCTACCGAGCAGGAGTCCTGTCCCGAATAATGCAGCTCAAGTTCACGCGCAGTTAAGTATCAATAAAGTTGACGCAGACAACGAGCACAGTTTGCATGATGTCGTCGTTCATATAGAGAGCGTCTGCAAAGTATGGCTGTCTTTTTATTTATTTTTTTCAGCTATACATGGTGTGTCGATGATAAACATGGCGTGTAAACAATAAATCCTGTTCATGCAAGAACCATACATACGCGCCCGAGGCGCGTGTACGTAGGTTTAAATTGCGTACCTTTTCTTTGAGGACCAAGGCGCATGACCATGTTTCTATTTATTTGTCAGAACCGCCTACGTCGTGGTGACCTCGTCTCCTTGACTTGATAGTTACCAAAATTGGCATAGGAGGATATGAGTGTATGACGAACATGACAGATAGGTGATAACATAAGAAATTTTGTCAGGCACCATGCATTGTGGCTATCGATTTCAGGAGAAGGAGCGGGCCAGTAACTGTTTATGCTACACTTTGAGCCAAGCCTTGGAAGCAATCGACGCCTTCGTGTCAATTTGAGTAGTTGGATGCAAATCGTGAGCTCACAACGCTCGTTGACTGCATGGCGTGTGAAAGGTAGCTCATTGTGAGATGTAACGACGGCAGTCTCGTTACAGCACAGCCGTCACTTTTATCGGAACGAAGGGTCAGCAGCGTTTTTACTCATGTTCTTACTCAGCAGCCAGCCATACTCATGCGGGGACGAGCAACTCGAGACTATAGGGAGTTGAGTCATGGAGTACATACGTAAAGTTTATTATATTGTTATAAAGTGAATAGTGAACTTTGCAACACAATTGTTGATAAGTACCACCACCACAACTGATGTTAGGCAACCGTGGTGTAATAATTTATTGACTATCTGTAAACGCGCAATTGCTGGCTGAGGGTAGTTGCAACACGTGTTTTCGGAGTTTATCTACTGCTTTACAATCGCCAACTAATTACAAACGGCATGTATTTTTCTTGTTTAATCTACGCAGTGTCCTACACTATCCACTGCCTCTTTTCGCTGTCATGGTTGATATTCACTGTTAATCACCTTTGGCGCACAACCCCCGCTCCTTGGCAGTGGTATACAGACAGACAGACAGACATGGAAGGAAGGCAGAGACAGATAGATACGGACAGATACAGACAGACAGGAAGGCAGAGACAACACAGACAGACAGACAGACAGACAGACAGACAGACAGAAGGCAGACAGACAGACAGACAGACAGACAGACAGACAGACAGACAGACAGACAGACAGACAAACAAACAGGTAGGCAGAGACGGACGGACAGACACAGACAGACAGACAAACAGACAGACAGACAGGAAGGCGGAGGCATACGGACAGACACATACAGACAGACAGACAGACAGACAGACAGACAGACAGACAGACAGACAGACAGACAGACAGACAGACAGACAGACAGGTAGGCAGAGACGGACGGACAGACACAGACAGACACAAACAGACAGACAGACAGGAAGGCGGAGGCATACCGACAGACACATACAGACACAGACAGACAGACAGACAGACAGACAGACAGACAGAGACAGACAGACAGGAAGGCAGGGAAGACAGACATACGCGGTCAAAGAGCGTTTGGTTCACAAAGAAATACATTGCATTTAATAACACGATATATCCCGGTCGCGTACGTCATGATACCCTGCCCTACCGTCACCATGTGGAGTATATCGTCATACGCGTCCATCCGCCATGTGCCACATGTTATTTTCAACCAATATTAATGCAGGCCAAACGAATATGACATTGAAAACTTTATAAGACACATTGCGTGGAATAAACAGTACATTGACCGTGCCTTTTCTTAGATTTATCGATGTATCGTAATATAAAAACGCTTACATATGTCTGAACAAACTGCTGGAAAAACTATAGATGACTTTCCGCGGCGACGCGCGGGCGTAGCAATGTTTGATCACATGATCGTGACTGGCCTTGGCCCAGCGCAGGGGCTGTGGCCCTACAACACAAGCGGGTTGTGCCAGGGTGTAAGCAATCACATGCTTGCGTAGCAAAACAAAGTTTATATTCATTTGCCTAAACGTCGACAAGGCTAAAACGTTCGCGTTTGTGTTGGCGCGTGCTACACCGCAGTGACACGCGACATGTTTATCCTTCCTCACAATTTACGTCGCATGCCTAGAATTTTTGCATAAGTAACCACCGGATACTGCGGTTACAAATGAACATGGCAGACCCATGCCGACGCGACCGCCGGCTTCGGTCCGAACTCGCGCTTGCTCTTTGCCCTCTGTCCTGAAAGCAATATTAAATTGTGAGATTGGCTACCGCTTTGTGTAATGTCAAGCTGGGGATAACAATCACGTATGTTTTGTTTTTATTACTGACATCAGCTGGTTGTTCAGCCACGTACGCCTGCTAAGCCTAGTCTCCGAGGATTTGAAAGTAGATTGCCGAAACAGCACAAAATTCCGACGAATACAATAATCTCGGAGCTTGAAGACGCAATATGAAGCAAATAAAGGTGTACGTTCTGAACATAGGGGCCACACAGCACACGGCGACAACGTGACAAAATTGAGGTGGAAGGAACCCGCTTCCACGGGTGCAGTTATAATGTATTTCTTTTTCCGCTTCCGTGTGCTCGCTTTTACTGGCCCAACGTGTGTGCGTAGACGCTATGGGGACACCGAGCAGACGACACGGTGCGATGAAGACACATTGAGCAGGGCTGCCCAAGGCCACGTTCCAGGGACTCGAAGGCCACGTTGTGGTGGCGCCATCCGATTTGAATTGCAGAAACCAAGTGCGGAAAATCAACTATAGTCTAGCGTTGCTCGTCCCCGAGGAAATACGCCAATGAATGCTGCTTACACTTCGTTTCGACAAAAGTGACGTCTGTGCTGTAACGTGAGTGCCAGGGTTACGTCGGACAATGTGTTGCCCTTTCGACGACAATGTAGTCAACGCGCCTGGTAGGCCCACGGTAGGCCCACGGTAGGCCCACGGTATGCAAACAGCTAGACAGCTACACAATGACCTTGTAAGACTTGGCGCAAAGTGCGGCATGAGCAGCTACTCTCTCTGACTGTTTCGCATGAAACTTATTTCTAGAATGCGTAGGATCTGGTGAGATTAACAACGGAAACTTTGGTTACGCTTACTGTAAAAGTATTATGCTATGCTAATTAAAAAATGGCAAAGTAAAAGCTCACCGTTTTTGCGATAACCCTCTCAACGCTGGAAAAAGGCATGGCTTGCCGGAGGTGGAGTCTCAAGTAGAGGTCCCGTAGTCCTGAACACAGCCCGTGCTGCTTGAAATGTCTGCGCTCGTGGCAGTGGCGAAAGCAGGAGTATTTGGAATGCAGTATTGTCGCATCCGTTTTTGTTGCCGTCCACATCGCGAGAACATGAGTCTGGTTTTTCTCTGGCTCCATGTCGGTATCCAGGAGCTGGCATTGGTCAATGACGCAGCACGCGTAACCTGTTTTTGCAAAGTCATCGGTGCTACGTCGGCGGGTGCCCGTAACTTCGTAGCATTGGCACTGCGCACGACAGCCACGGCTTCAATCCTTATTGTTTTACACCCCGGTGCGTGAGACGCAAAGCGAAAAAGGGCGCTTGTTTTTTTCCGACGCACATGTCATAGACGTCGGTGATCACTCTCGTAGGCAGGAGATGATGTGAGGCAGTTTTAGAATAGCATGCGCAAAGATAGCGTTCATTGCGGTCGCCTGCTATTACAGAGTTTTAGACTACCGTACGCAAAGCTGGGGGCGTTGCGGACGTAGCGTTAGTGTCCGTCACTTAATGGGAGCCCGCAAGAGGTTAGCGTATACGCATGCGCAGTGGTGCGAAGCGCTAACGCAAAGCTTTGCGTTACGCTATTCTAAAACTCTCTATTGGCGTCACTTAACGGGGGATCGCAAGAGGATAGCGTACGACGGATGCGCAGTGGCGTCAAACGTTAACGCAAAGCTTCGCGTACTCTGTTCGAAAAATGCGTAGTATTGATCACGAAGTCGCATATTGCGAATGCTGGCTGCTCGCCGAGCTCCAGCCAATCAGCGGCGGCCGTAGTAGACAATCCATTAAATAGACACATCGAGAATAGCTTCCCTGCCTCCACCTTTTAAATTTTATTTCTCCTTGCGCATAACGCGCCATCTCGGTTTAAAGAGCACATAATATATTCGTTGTTTACATCTGGCGGTCTAGAGTGTAGCAAAAGGCAACGCTCGGAAGTGCCCGATATATTTTTTTTTCGATTTCTCAATAAAGCGTTTTTCGAGAACAATATTTATATAATTCTTTATTTATTAGGCGAAAACTTTACGTGTCTGTGTTGGCGCTGCCCTTGTCGGCGACCTTTGCGAAACTGCGCCGCGACGAAAAATAGCGACACCGCAAAGAGTGACGACTCGTTACCAAATGCTCTAATTGACGGCACCTTCCTTACGGATAATAATTATAATAAACAACAACAACAACAACAACAACAATAATAATAATAATAATAATAATTATTATTATTATTATTATTATTATTATTATTATTATTATTATTATTATTATTATTATTATTATTATTATTATTATTATTATTATTATTATTATTATTATAATAGCCGCAGATACAAAGCATGCGACTGAAGTAAATAGAATAATAAAAATGTTGGGGTGCGCAGACATTCTGAGATCATGAATGGTAGTTTAACCACAGTATATAACAGGTAAACTATACCGGTAATTACGTATACGGGCAGAAACCTGAAGGCTTACGAAAAGGCGAAAAGCGTTGAACTTAAATTGAGGACGACGCAGCCAGTCATGAAAAAATACATGATAGGTGTAACCTTATAATGGACAAGAAGAGAGCAGAGTGGACGAGCAAACAGACGTGATCTAAGGATATCTTAGTGCAACTAAGAAGAACAACTGGGCAGGGTATGTAGCGAGAAGGCAAGATAACTGATGACCATCAAGTTTAGCAGAGTGGATTCTAACCGAAGGCAAGCGCGCGAAGGGGAGGCAGAAAGTTAGGTGGGCAGATGAGATTCAGAACTTTGCGGGAATAACGTGGGCGCAGAAACTACAGGAGGACTGGTTTAATTGGAGAAGCATGGGAGTGGCATGTGCCTTATAGTGAGCGTAGTCAGACAGGCTGCTGGCGGTGATGATGATCACGCGTTTGTAAAATGTGAAGGCGAATGCCTTACTGCACGACTGGTACACAGTTGTAACATTTTTTTCCCCATATAACGTATCTTAATAATGACAAAAAGTATGTCACGAAGGCAAGAAGGCTTTCGTCTTAGCGTTTTAAGCCCGTGTAACACGTGTTTAGGTTTTATTTATTTATTTATTTTTCTTACATACACTCAAGCGCCTAGGCATTGTACAGGGGATCGGGGTACATGTGTGCAACAATAACAAGACTACCTATGTTTCGGCGAACGCTATCAAAAATATGTAAAGGTTGGCAGTCGTAGATTGTATTACAATAGATAATTCTAGTTCGTTGGCTGGTCTACTCAAAGAAGTGGAAACTAGTACCACAAGAAATTAAAATGCAAAATTGGCTAACAAAAATTTATTAATTTTGTTCGTAACTGATTACATTATGTCCCACATTCCAATTAGCTAAGTTTACCCGGGCAGTTCGCAAGGCGGATCCACCTGGAACGAATTCTCATGATGACGCCAGTTTCGGGATATTAATTCCCGAACATTACGGAGAAATGCATTGCCATTCCGATTAAGCTCTTGAAAAACGTCGTTAATGCAATTAAGCACAAGATTAACAACTGCATCACAATGTATTTCTCCGACACTGGTCTCCACGCTCCTTGGCGCCAGTGTGTATATCGTGTGTCAGCCACAGAGCCTTAACCATTGTCATCTGCATCGGCTAGTAATACTGCCTCTCATTTCACACCACGTTATTCTACAGCACGGTGCACCGCGTGAGCAGCTCATCGAACGAAGGACGTGTACTTCTATCGGACGTCGTCAGGTATTCTAGAGGCATGCAACGTCTTTCACCAGATACCACGGCTTACAGTCAAGGGTTTAATGAAACACCGGTTGATATACTTGCAATGTATGTCACTTGCGATTGATGAGACTGGGACCGTGTCCTTTCCTTTGTGACGTACGCCCATAATACTGCTACGCAGACCACGATTGGATTATCTCCTTACTTCCTGCTATAATGACGCGAGCCCTTCTGCATGTTATGCGCCATACTTCTTTGCCATGCTTATGCGAATGAGTCGACAACAGCTTCCCAAGCTACTAAACACGCTGAAGAAGGCGTCCAGAGGGCCCGATCTTACACCACTGCTGGTCAGCAGCGTCGAAAACAGCATCGAGACGTCTCGAAACCTTTTAGCGTCATATCATCATCATTCTCAGCCTTGTTTAGTCAACTGCAGCACGAGGGCCTCTCCCAATGATCTTCAGTTTACCCTATCCTGTGCGAGCTGATTCCATTTTATCCTTGTGAACTTCTTATTTTCGTTACTCCATCTAACTGTCTGTCTTCCTCGACTACGGTTCCCATGCTTTGCTAACCATTCTGTTGCTCTTACTGTCCTCCGCTTGTCTGTTCTACGCATTACGTGGCCAGCCAAGGTCATTTTTTTTTTTTGCTTGATGTCAACTAGGATATCTGCAACTGCTTTCTGTTCCCTTGCACATTCTGCTCTCCTCCACTCTCCTAATGTTATTCGTATTATTTTACGTTCTGTTGCACGCTGCGTGGCCCTCAGCATTTGCTCTAGTTGTTTTGTTATTCTCCATGTTTCAGCCCATATGTTAGAACTGGCACTATGCAGTGGTTGTATATTTCTCGCTTTAATGATAGAGATTTCCTAACATTATTTGGGAGCACCAGCTGAATGCCGCCCAGCCCATTCGTATTCTGCAGGGAATTTCTTTTTTTTTGTGATTAGGTTCCCGTGAGTAGTTGTCCTAGGTATACATATTCTTGTATACACTACAATATATGGTTTTCTATCTTAAACTCTTTCTGTTTCGCCAGACCAAGCAGCATTATTCATTAGTCTTCACCATATTCATTTTGAGGCCTACCTTAATATTCTCTCGGTTTAATTCCTCAATCATTTTTAGGGGCGTAGCTCCTCTTAGTCTAACCTTGTCACGTCCCCATTGTCCGGCGTTACCGGCGTAAACGGCAGTATCTCCCGTATAATGCAATAGATGGCGCTGCCTCATAGAAGTACGTACAAACTGTAGTTCAGGGACGATATTCTAGATGGCGCTGTACACAATCTGTGTCGTCATCACCATTTCTCGTCTCATTTCCTAGATGGCGTTCGTCCAATAGAATTGTGTGCAATATGGCGCTTGTATGAATCGACACTAAATGGCGCTAGAAGTGCCGCTGCTCTCCGATTGGCTGCTGCGCGGGGAGCGAGCGCCTCTCTCTTTCTCCTGGATCGTCGCCGTACGTGTCGGATCGTTGGTGGAGCATGAACGATGCGCAGCGGCGGGCGCTCGCTTGGCGGCAGCCAGGCGGATCCCGTGACGGTGCGCGCCAAGGACGCCGCTGCGAAACGGGCTCAACGAGAAGCGGATCCCGAGACCATGATTCCTTCAGGAGCTTCGCCCAAGCTCTTCATCATTCACCCGTGGATAGGCTGTAATTTTTGCAATTCGTTGCTATCGTTACTGAAGAGCACTGTGTCGTCTGGAAATCGTAGGTTGTTGAGCGGTTCTCTGTCAACCTTGATTCCCGTTTCCTCCCAGTCTAGCTGCTTAAACACTTCCACGAAGCTCGCGGTGAACAATATTGCGGATATCGCATCTCCTTGTTTTACTCCTTTGTTGATCCCATTTATTATTTCGGAGGTGCTGGCCAGTTACAGCACCAGGGAGGCCAAGTACTGTTCTGGTGAGGCAGTGAGCGTTCTGAGAAAGCACAGGGAATGTATTCCAGTCAGTTGCCCCGCCAGCTACCAAGTGACACTCACGAGGGAGGTGCTATAGCAGTCAGTTCTACTTCTACCCTCCCTTGCTTAAACGACTGCACGCTGCAGTCGAGCGCATCGGATAGGTCACACGGACCTATCCGATGCAGCGCACAGTGCTTTGGGATGTTAAAGGAGAAGGCACGCTGGTCTTTTTCTGTTCACGTAGGACGATAGATATGACAAGAGGTGAATAAAAATCCCAATTTCACTTGCGGTGTGATGCAACCAGTGCGATAGCAACAAATGAAGTAAGGCTGGCAGCTAACTCTTCTAGATCCAGACTCGCGTAAATCTACAAAATGGTGCTGTAAGAGAACCCAGCCACTCCATGCAGGAAAGGGGATTTCGCACAGTCTCTGCGTTGAGAGCGCAGCATGTAGAAGGGTATACGAGCCGTCCGCTAATGCCTGTCGAGATAGCGATTTTGATTTCTTTGAAGTTAGGGCGAAATCATTGCACTGCTGTTGAAAAAAAAACTCGAATAATGTTTCCTATTCTTTGATTGGCTTAATTATCTGCTGGTTTCATTAGTTGTGTCTAACAAAAAAAACAACCCCTCGAACAATTCCCCTTCGTTAAGATTGCGACAGACACTTGCGTTAGCCCTAACGTAAAAAGCAACTGCAAAAGTGTCTAACTTTGTCATTTATTTACTATGCCTCGTTTTTCTAAGCTTTGTTCGTTTCCTTTACGTTGGTGAATTGTAGGTACCTGAGAAGATCGTTACGAAATCATGAGAACGGAGAAATAAGTTTCCACCACAATACGCGTACAAAAAGTTCGAAAGAGCTTTGTTCACCATAACTTGATCGGACGTTCTGTTCCTTACGACGTTCATAAAAGGATAAAGTAAGAATTACAAATGTAGCTCTGACCGATATGATACGCGTGGAGTGTTTAAACATACACTAAAAGAGTAATAAAATAACGAGAAAAAGAAACGGCAGCTCGAGATTGCAGTCAAAAAACGAAACCGAAACGAAAACTCTTCTTTGTTTCGGTGGCGACATCCCGTGTGAAGCTGTGGAACTAAGTCACGGGCTGAAAAAAAAAATGATGATCCGTCGCCAGGAATCGAACCGCTGACGGCACGGTGATGCCGCGCTCTGAACTTGAGCGATTAGCTCGCTCGGCCACGGTCGACGGCCTTGTGGCTGGTGGTAGGCAAGGGTTTATCAATTTACCACAAGCATTTGAAGGACCGTGTTTCAAAAAAACGCGTTAGGGAACAATGTTCCGCGAATTGCGGCAAGTTGAGAATGGCTTCAAACGAAAGCTGAGTGCCAGGACTACATGTGATTTCCTGACCATTAACGTAACTTGCTTAGTTTTACGACAGTGACCGTTTTTGTCTCGAAAAACCGGCCACATTTTTCGCCGTTTCCATAGACTCCCATTGTACAATCTTTAACTGCTCTGGGAACAAAATTGAAGCTTACTGCAACATGATCGCTGCAGTCTTCTCGTCCGTTTAGGTTCCCAGAAGCGCTCTGTGGTCTGCGTTTTTCAACATTCACCCTCTACGCTTAATTATTCGGGAAAAACTCGCCAGTTCCATTGAAAACGCGCTAGCTTCGCGCCGGGGCCGCCAGGGGCGCTGGCTGTGATGTGTCCACAAAAGCTGGATATGTATACATGGATAACATGTCGCACAGCGTGCGATGAAATCTCTCCGTCAAACCATTTGTCTGTGGGTGGTAGCTAGACGTTGTCTTGTGTATTGTGTTTGACGCTTGGAGAACTTCACTAAGCGTGCTTGAGAGAAACGCCTTGCCTCGGTCGCTCAAAAGAACGTGAGGGGCTCCGTGCCGTAGGTACGGAGCCCCTCACGACGGGGACCCATCGATGGCCTTCCGGGTGAAAAATGTACCGATAGAGTACGTCGTCTTCAAACTTGAATAGCTTGAGCTGTTTTCGTAGCCTGGCATTGGGAGAAGACGAAGCACCACTTAGGCGACTGATGATGTCACTGCAATAAGAATCAGCACGCTGGTGAGTGGAAAGCACTGAAGGGCGGTTGGCTGAAGGCAGGGAAGAAATGGATGCAATCGACGATGTGTCCTCAGTGCGGCCAATTTGACAAGGTGACGTGACGTGCTCCGATGTTGGCGGCAATGGACATCGTGATAGAGCATCGGCATCTTGATGCTTCTTTCCGGTCTTGTAAATGACGTCAAAGTCATATGCTTGTAATCGGATAATCCAGCGGCCAAGGCGTCCCGACAAGTTTTTGATTGTCGACAGCCAGCATAGCGCATGGTGGTCTGTCACAACAGTGAAATGTCGACCATGGAGGTACGGACGAAATTTTTGGATGGACCAGACAACAGCCAAGCACTCTTGTTCGGTTATCGAGTACTTCTTCTCTGCAGAGGTGAGAGTGCGGCTTGCATACGCGACAACTTTCTCGCGAAATTCACGGTCACGCTGTAGCAGTACGGCACCAATTCCCTGCCCACTAGCGTCAGTGTGCAGTACCGTAGGTGCCTCGTCATTGAAATAACAAAGAACCGGTGGGGATATCAGTGCGCGCTTGAGTTCTTGGAATGCGGCTTCGCACTGACGATTCCAATCAAAGGGAGCGGTACTAGCAAGGAGCTTGTGGAGAGGCGAGGCAATGGTGGCAAAGTTCCAGATGAAGCGTCGGAAGTATGATGCGGGCCCAAGGAAGCTGCGCAGTTCTTTTGCACGAAGTGGGCGCGAGAAGTTGAGCACTGCGGAAATTTTGTCCGGATCGGGCTGGATGCCATCTTTGTTAACGAGATGTCCGAGAACTTTGATCGTTGTGCTACCGAAGTGGCACTTCTTTGTATTTAGTTGAAGGCCAGCATTGGAGAGGCATGTGAGCACTTCGTCGAGGCGTTGCAGATGGTCATCGAAAGTGGAGGAAAACACGACGATATCGTCCAAATAGCATAGACAAGTTTTCCACTTGAGGCCACGAAGAACAGTGTCGATCATCCTTTCAAATGTGGCGGGGGCATTACATAGGCCGAAGGGCATTACGTTAAACTCGTAAAGACCGTCCGGCGTAGAAAAGGCGGTCTTTTCTTTGTCCGCTTCGTCCATTGGAATTTGCCAATATCCGGAACGAAGGTCAAGGGTGGAGAAGTACTGCGCGCCTTGCAAAGAGTCAAGTGCATCATCTATACGAGGCATCGGATATACATCCTTTCGAGTGATCTTGTTGAGCGCGCGGTAATCAACACAAAATCGTACCGATCCATCCTTCTTTTGTACCAACACAACGGGTGATGACCAAGAACTGGCAGAGGGTCGTATGATGTTTCTTTTGAGCATGTCGGCCACGTTCTCCTCAATGATTTTGCGTTCGGCCAAGGAGACTCGATAGGGACGACGGCGTACAATATTCTGACCATCAGTGTTGATACGATGAGACGCAACTGTGGTCTGTCCGAGTGACGAAGCATTGGCGTCGAAGGAGGCCTGATGTTTTGCTAGCAATTTCAGCAACGCCTCACGCTGAGGAGCAGGAAGGTCGGGGTTTATCCCGGAAGCAAAGGTGGATGAAGAAATAGGCTTGTCCTGTGGAGGATGAGCTTGCAAGGCGTCAAGAGGTACGAAAGATGCCGGTTGTGTATCCACATAACAGGTCACCGCAGAACCTTGAGGTAGGAGAATAGTCTCAGTGGTGGTGTTCAGGCCGACGATTACCGCAGCACTTTCTTTGAATCGCACCAGGCTGGATGGGAACACAATGCCACGAGCTAGACAGCGGCCGTAAGGGGTGATAAACACGTCACCATTGGCAATATGCGTAGACGTGATCGGGATCAGTTGCTCCTGACCCGGAGGCAGTACGGAATCGGCAGCTGTGGAAAAACGCAGTCGTGTCTCATCGATACGCTCGCTGCAATGATCGGTCTCGGTCATCTGAAGTACACGTTGGCGGCAAGAAATTAAAGCAGACGCTGACGAGAGAAAGTCCCAGCCTAAAATGAGTTCATGAGCACAGGAAATTAAAACTGCGAAAGTGATGTGATGACGGATACCGTCAATGAAGACGCGTGCTGTACATTGAGCCAATGGTCGAATGATTGCTCCATTGGCCCCAATCAAGGATGATCCAAGGTAGGGCGTCTTCACTTTCCGCAAACGAGAACACAAGTCCGCACGCATAACAGAAATCGTTGCTCCCGTGTCTATCAAAGCCCAAACCCGCACACCTTGCACAATCACCAATAACATGTTTGACGGTCGTTCAGGAGGACTTGAGGCATTTCGCGGCGATGCAGTTTTCCCTCCAAAAACTGCACTGTTTAGTTTTCCGATCGCTGGACAGGGAGTTGAGAGACAGGCCGAAGCGGCGAAACAGAGCGCCGGAGTGGCGATGGGGAACGTCGTCTTGAGGTACGTGTATTGATGGTCGTGTTCGAAAAGTCGGCCGGCGATGGCGATCGGCGAGTGAAAACATTGTCGGCGTAACGGTGGTAAAATCGAGATGGCTCGTCACGTTCGAAAGCAGCATAACCACGACGTTCGTCCTGCTGGCGGCGTCGACAAACCCGGGAGATGTGTCCCCGAATGCCGCAGTAATAGCAGACAGGCCGTGGGGCACGCCAGGCGGAATGGTATGGCGGATTCGGTGCTCGGGCAACAAGAGGTGCTAGATGGTCGTGAACAGGCACAGGTGGTGTGACTGGAGGCGGTGAAGGTTGCATTGCAGCGATGTGTGCATACGAAGCCGGTTGGGGGCAAGGTGGAGCGGTGGGATGGTGGGCGCTCTGAAAGGCTGTCATTTCCTCTTTGATCATACTTCGCAGATCAGTGGAGACGGGTTGTGCGTGAGCGTTGTTGCAAGGTGGTGAGCCGTAGGCTTGCAATTCCTCACGGATTATGGCTCGAATGATGGATCGGAGCTCCATACTGTTTGCCAAGGGGTTTTCGCAAAAGTCGGGTCGCAGGCGGATGGATTGTAGGGCATCAAGCCGCTGGCACACAGAGATGACGTCCGATACCGTCGAAGGGTTGTTCGCGGTGAGGGCATTGAAAGCGGTAGGTCCTATACCCTTCAGAAGATGTCGTACGCGATCAGTTTCTGGCATGGCATCGTCGATACGGCGGCAAAGCGCAAGAACGTCCTCAATGTACGAGGTATAAGACTCCCCGTAATGCTGGACGCGTTCAGCCAGTTTCTTCCTCGCAACTTCCGAACGAACCGTCGGTGTGCCAAAAATCCGCCGTAGCTGGTCCTTGAAGGAAGACCAATCACGGAAGTCGCTCTCGTGATTTAGGAACCATGTCTTGGCTACCTGGGATACGTAAAACTGTACGCGGGCTAACTTCGACGCCTCGTTCCAGTTGTTGTAAACGCTTACACGGTCATAGTTGTCGAGCCAGTCTTCGACATCTTCTCCAGGCAGACCGGAGAAGATTTCAGGGTCGCGAGGGGGGTTGTTGGCAGTGGTAGGGGCGGCGGCAGGCGGTTGGACCGGGTGAGTTGGCACTGTGGGCTCATCTTGTGACATGGTGGTCTGCTGGCGTAAGCGGCGTCCCGAACGGAGCTCCAGGAGAGATCTTTAGAAGAAGAGAGGTCGAAGGGATCGTAAAGCTCCTCCACCACTTGAAATAAAGCGGTTAAGCCGACGCTTTATTACGCCAAAGGCAAGATGGCGCCGACGAAGAAGACGTCCGAGCCGATGACTGGTGATGGTTATGTACAGATGAGGAAGATGAAGTCCAATTAATGCCTACAATATATATATATATATATATATATATATATATATATATATAGTACACAACACGAAACCACATGTGTTTGTTTAAGGGACGTAAGAGGTTCCAGCGAGCGCCCATTTACGCAGTCGCATTAGGAAATGTTGCTGCGGTGTAGCTCCCAGCAGCAAACCTAGTTTGCAAGAAAAAAAAAAGAGGAACTAGCTGTCTTTGCCCCTTTGCCGGCATTGTCGTAGAAATATGGCTAGAATCATGATGCTGTAAGTTTGTGACTATGTGACTGAGCTATCCATGGTTGTTGTACTGTACTGACGAGCAAAGAGTTGATGGTAAAGTTCTAATGAAGGCGCCCGAGCTGTAAGTGGAAAAGTCGCTTAGCGCTAACGACCTTTAATAAGACGAGCGTTAGTGATGTCCAGATGATCAGAATTATCTACTGCAGCGTTCTCGAAGGGTTGCTCTGGGTGCGTATCAAGTCACCATTCCTTGCGGCTCATCCTCACTCACTCTCTTACTCTCTTTTACACACACAGAGCATCCCTGCGCAGGAATATTGTCACACTTTTACACTCATGGTGAACAGCGCAAAATGATACGGACAAAGAGGAGACCAGACGACACGAGCGCTGGTCTCCTCTTTTGTCCATGTCTTTTGCGCTGTTAACCATGACCGTAATCTAACTAACACAGTTATCTATCATCTAGAACATCTACAGGTAAGCTACAGTTACCGCAAATCTTCACCGGTAATGCCCTTATAATTGGAGATCGATAGAGTCGACTGAGAAGAAAAAGATGGCTCTCGCCTTTGAGTCGTCTTAGGCAAATGCATGATAGACCATGGGACTTTTAGCGGAGGCGCGCACCGCCACCTTACCGATGAAGTCCGGCGAAAGGATGATGGCGCGCTACTGTGACGCCACCTCTTAGCCGCCGCACACGTATACCGTCGCTCATGCTATGGGCCTGGCTTCCTGTGCTGACACTGTGCTGCCTCAATTGCTACTCTCCTCCTCACACTTTCTCAATACATTCCCCCGCTTCCCCTTTCTCGCTCTCTTCCCTTTCCATTCATTCATTCCCGATAGCCCTCTGCGTTTGCTGTCTTACATCATCCCTGTGCCAACAGTTCGTTGGGTTACCCCCCCCCCCCCCCACACGCGAAATGTACGAACGGGTGCCAAAGAACTGCGCTATAAAATGCGCGAGAACAACGCCTGAAGGTCGCCTTAATACTGAGGGAGTCGCACACAAATAAATGGGCTAACCACCATTTGGATTTTGTGCGTAGTGCCATAATTGCAGCGCCTCTAAATACGAGAACTAGATATCCGTTGGGCATTTTTTGTACAGGCAATTCCTCTATGTCCAGGGAGCGAAGGAAGGGGGGAGAGGACATCTATCTTCCCCGAAAGATGCATAAGCAAAATTATTTTCTCGAGTTTCAACGTTGGCATAAACAAATTTGGTAGAGCCAGACAAAAAAAAAACAAAAAAAACAGGCGTGAGGGCCGAGCGACTCCACCTTACGACACTTTCGTTGATCGCTTTGACACAAAGGCTCAGCGAACGTAATTTCAAGGAAGAGTTCACATCCAATGAGACCGCTCGCACTTCAATTAAGCGAAAGGCGTTCTGGCACCTTCAATCTGTTCTGCGTCTAAGTGCTGTAGTCCGGAACGGAGACACAAGGCACCAACCGTGGGGCGGATGTTCTCAAGAGAGCATTTTCTGACAATTTAATGGTTCGTGTGGTCTCTCGCCGACAGCATGGACAGGAGACGAATGAACGCTAATGAGGGACTGCCGATCAGGTCCTCTAATGATTTCGATAGCCCAACGCGACCCGCTGTTGCTGCCATCAGTATCGCGCTATACGCGGAGTTAATGTATGAGAGCTAAAAACCACGTATTTTCTTCGTTCGACCAAGCCTGCTCGTAAGAATGCATACGTACTTTGTACCGGGTCCTTTTTTCTTTATTAAAGATATCAAAGAGAGCTAGGTGTCAACGTGTGGTGCCGGATACTGTTCTTCTTTTACTTAATAATTGTCGTCGCGAAGTAGTGAACAAGCACGAAACCATACTAATAGGCACATAGAGGAACACCCACGCACTTACTCCCAGTTCTTCAATACAAAAAAAGTCTCCACTCAACGGAACAGTTCACAAAACACAAATATTCACACAAACGAAATCTCCACGCATAACACAAAAGTTCGCCTACATGTTGTCAGAGCCCATCATTGCGCACTTACAAAATTGTCTCTTAAGTGCCAAACTCTCATTGCGACAGTTGTGTTTGCGCAAACAAATGCTGTACGAACACAAAAATAAAAAAGTCACAATTTCGCCTCAAGGGCGAAGCAATGAATGCGATAGCAAGAAATTGAATTCTCGCAGGAAGAACGCCAAGCAGCTAGAAACTTGGTGCGGGCTGCTGAATCACAAAGGACGCAGGAAAAGAAAACACACGAGGTGAGTGCGAACTGACAACTGTCACAGCTCGACACTTGCAGCGCGCTGCTCAAAAACAAAGAAGGAGGCACGAAAACAAAGCACAGGTATACATAGGACGAGCGCGAACTGCCACAGTTGTTACTTCAACTAATCCCTATTTTGGTTCTTCTAGCTAGCAGATCACTCCTTTCGCAAACGTAGCCGCTGCAGCGAGCAAAGTGAGCTTCGTGTGGTCTATAGCTTCAACGCAAACTTTGGGGTGAAAGCACAAGACGTACAAAACTCCCACTCAAGAGATAACCGCCACTCAAGAAATACAGATCGACCACGACCTGTATGTCAAAGTACAAGTCGAAGGCGCGCCTCCGAACTCCGGAGAAACACCAAAATTTAGAATTGGGGACCCAAGAAGATTTCGAGCCGCCAGGACGCGTGCGCAAACGCAAGCCCCTCTCAGACTCTTGCGCTCGCGTTGTCCCAATAGTGTGCCTCGATGTGTGCGCCCCAAAACGCGCATCAAGGCACCCTATGTCCCAAGACCCCGCAGCGCCTTCCTTTGGGCGGCAAACAAAACCGCAGAGCGCGCAACCTCAAGAGAAGAAAATAAAGAAGGCGCTTGGCAGTGGCACGTGAAGCCACGACTCGCGTCCCCTGCGGGCGTCGATTCTGGTAAGATGAAACTTAATTTGGCTCTAGTTGGCATATATTCCCGAGGCTAAAATTACAGCGCAAACGCACTTTGTCCTTCTTTCTTCTTCTTGAACGCTTTGTCCCTGCACCCATCTGAATATGATTTCATATCTTCGCGTAATAGACTTTCATCCTTGTTACACGTTTTGGATTAGAGCTATTGTTGTGTGCGCATGTGCAGTAAGTTTGCCTTGGCCTTATATATACATTGACGTATAAAAGAATAAAGCAGTTGTTAGCACCTGTGTCGTGCGTTTCTATTTTTGTGGGTGTCTTGTGCGTTTGCGCTGTTACTTTAGCCTCAAGATTCTGGTCACGGTGAAATATATATATACTGTTATTCTGCTTCAGCCGTCTCGTTTCTTCCCCTCCTGTGGCATAAACCTGCAAGAGCCAAAGCATTCCCATTAGCTCGCGCCACCACGAGCCACGGGACGCTCTTCATTTTCCAAGGTCTGCTGGCCACGAGTGGCGTGGCGCTGCTACCCCAAAATGGAAAACTAGCGTGGGTCGCCAGAAGTATGACGCCAACGCAGCGCGGGCAACGATGCAGCATGGCTCGCGTCTCGCATAATTTTAATTTCGCCACGTGTGGCGTCTCGTGCGTTTCACCCAACGCCGCGTGCGTTTGTGTTCTTCTGTTAGTATGCTGGTTACGCCACTGCTCCAGGATACTAACGGCAGAGTACAAACGCACGCGGCTACGATGATGAACTACTGAGTGTTAAAGGGCCCCTCACTAGGTTTGACAATTTTGAGCTAACGAGCGCAATGCATACACTGGGCGTTCACGATCACGTCTGCCAAAATTTGCAACGCTGCACGCCGCGGAAATGAGTCAAATTTCAAGCTGAACGCTGCTTGCCCTTCCTCTCGCGGGCCCGCGCTTTAGAGAATGAGGGGTTGACGTACATGAGAAAATGGCCCTACGTAGATGGTAGTGCTGTGACGTCGCTCCTCTACGTAGACGACTGTGCTCTGACGTCGCCAACAGTAGCACGTGACACTGCGATAATTATTTTACACGACATGCGTAGTTTGTGTAATTTGTTGCTTGAATAGATTAATAAAACTTGAGAGAAATAATGAGACACACAAAGGAAATGTGTGCGCCTTTTTCATTTTTTTTTCGTGAATTGCAGCGAGATGCGGGGCTAATGTGCCTCCCTTTCCCATGCGTTCGTGTCACCGCGGTTAGCGCATCGAGCAGACGCCAGCCCTGGAAACGGAAGTAATGTTTTGCGCGTTCGGGCACTCATTATGCTCATTTATTCTACCGCGTCCAAGTAAACGTTAATGCGGCACTGGCTCATGATACCGCCACTCTCGTGCCCGTACAAATGTCTCAACTTTCATGCCCGTCCCGCAGAAACAGGCAGTACACCACAGAGAACGCCGACAAAACACCCACGGCCACTACATAAAAAAAAAGGTAGCGGCTGTGCAACGCCGCTCGCGTGCTCGGGCTGGCTCGGGCACGTCATGCGCACGTGACCATGCATGCGCATGACGTGTTCATGCGTATGTGCCAAGTGAAGAGGGCAGGGAAGGGATTTGGCTTGCTAAGGCTACGCGGGGCGAGTGGCAAGGATTTGCAGCTCGCCTCCTCGCATCATGGCTTTGCGCCGCTACAAATTATTGTTTTTCTCAGCTCGTGATGAACCGATTTGAAAAATTCTTGCGGCATACTGCTCTTCATTCGGCACACAACAGCTTCCAGCGTCTAACTAATATTCGCTATGTGGCCTGGTGAGGGGCCCTGTGTCATCTGAAACGATTTTAAGCGCGTGTGGCGCGTGGCATACTATGCATGAAGACATAACACTAAGCTTGAAGCTTGGCGGGGGTGTATTTACCTTTGTTTGATTGTTACATTCTGCAATAAAGAAAAAAAAAGAATGAGGCATAGCGTAACTGTCTAAGGCTGCGGAGCAAAGGCTCACAGGTTCGAAACCTCGGTCAAGCGCTACGGAATTTTTCACACGAAAGAGTTTTATGCCGGGTTCCACCTCCGTTCCACTGACGTATTTCCGTCAAAAATATCACGTTGTAAAATATAAGGACTAACAGATTGCAAAGAAAAAAAAAAAACTGGAGGAGAAAGTTCCGTCTGCAGGAGTCGTACGGCTCCTCGCTCCGCAGCTTGCGGCGCGAAACGATTTGGCCACATATGGCACGTTCTTAGCTATGCTAACGGCGCGCATTTTTGCCGGTGGCGGTACTCCGAGATCGGTGGTACATCAGCGTGTTTTCGTTATCACTAACCAGATGGTGCGAAGGGCTCGAAGAGCGTGCTTTAACGATCGTCGCCCCACTCTGCAGGGCGTAGTCGCTCGTGCTCTTATCTCGCGATGACGGTGATTTGTACATCTTGTGCTCTCACTGCAAGTTCACGTTGAGAGCACGAAGGTTACTTCGCTCACTGCAGTGGGGGCTGCTTTCGCGAAACGAGCACGCTGCTGACACAGAAATAAGTTACAATTGTGACAGTTCGCACTCATCCTGTGTGTGTTCGTTCCGTGCGTCCTTTCTGCCTGCGAAGCGCGTTGCAAGTTTCGAGCTGCTTGCCGTTCTTCGCGTGAGATTACACTTTGTTGCTATAGCAATCATTCCTTCGCCTTTGTGCCAAAACAATGCGCAACAAACGCTCAACTACGTCTGTGAAGACACATTTGACTTTTGTGTTATACCTGTCTGTGATGTGCAAGTGCGCGTTTAAAAACGTGCGCGACACAACCAGCATAATCTGAAGACGACGACGAGAATGACGCGTGACAGCCGCACGTGTGTGCGTGACTTTTCCAAACCAATGAGGACCTTCCACTCTAGTCACAAGAAGAGTGCCACGGGTGTAAACGGAAGAGCGGGGAGAGGTGGCTGAGGCGTGGCAAAGAGAAGAACGTGGCCGGGACGTGACCGAGTGAAGAAGGCGACCAGGGTGCGGGAGTGGCGGCCGGCAGAGTTCCTGCGTCGAGGCCGCTGCGGGCTCCAACCTGGGCGCGTACCCAGCTTCTTCTATCGTCTGGCGTTGGCCAGACACACTTCTCATCGTCTGGCGTTGGCCAGTCAAGACTGGCGTCTCCCGCTTCAAACCCAGTCTGCGGCTGGCGAACGCCGAAGGGGCGTCCGGCCGTTGACCTCGACTCGCCCCACGCTTCTGTCCACCCGAGTGAGCGTCCACCGCACCTCTAGCCGTTGGCGTCTGCGTGAGTGAGTCTGTGCCTTGCCTTCACAGTCCCCGCTACAACGGTGACACTGCCTTTTTCTCTTGTGCTTGTCTTCTGTGAACTGTTCGCGTCTTTTAACGTTTTCCTATTCTTGTTAACTCTTTTGCGCTTGCATTTTCTGTACCTCTTTCCCTCGCTCTCTTTATTTCTGCTGTGTAAATATATTGAGTGTTTGGTTTCGTGTGTGCACAAATGGTCTCGTCGTCTTCCGTCTTGATGACGGTTATGTCATCGCCCAATACACGAACCTACACGAGAGCTCATTGATTAAACAGCCTCGTGACACTGTCCTTACGAGAGAGGGATCAGCCGTGCTTTTTTTTTCGGAGTTATTTTTATTTGTGGCTTTTACTTATATATGCATACATATACATATCCGGAACATGACAGCGACGGCGACGGCAAAAATCCGCCGATAGTGTCCACATAATTGCTATCGCAGTAAAAAACAAAACATGTAGCCTAGAATGCCGGTTCATAAAAACAATGCTTCTTTACGAATAATTTTGCGTTTTTCATCTAAGGTGCTGGTCATTAGGAGTGGGATAGCTGTCGTGATTACCGATTAATAGTTTTTACAGCAAAAGCTAATATGACATCACAAAAATGGCCATTTTTTGGCGCCGTAGTTATCCGCCGCCGCCGCCGCCGGTGTCTGTAACCGCTACCGCGTGAAATAAGAAATAATAAGGCTCTACAAGTGCCGCTCTTCCAACTTTTGCTGTGACTGTGCTGTGCTTTCCGCGCAGGCCTGGCGTTCATTTTGTTTGCAAAAGTATACTGCAGGCCCATGTTGTGCTCGAGTAAGAGAAGAAAAAATCTACGCTCTGAAAGACTGGAAAGAAGACACATTACACCAAGAAAAATATCATAGTGCGTTGAGAAACTTGAAGGTGAAGTACAATACGAGTGATGCAACAAATAAAGTGGACTGAGCCAGTTAGATCCAGCAGGTTTCTTCGTCGGCGGGTCGTTGTGCATACGAGTGTTTTTAGTTCTCTGTTCAATCCTGATGGCAACGTCTTTGTTCTGTAGGTGGCATTTGGCGTTCACTCACGCAATCAATATCAGTTGCAGCAGGAGCGGGCACTATCATCAACTCGGAAGGGAAGCATGCATTCAAGTGTTTCTCAATGCAGCCTCCACTCTGCACCCCTCAGGAGAGACTTCTGAGTGTAACCTCATGCACACAGCCTCTTCTTTTCTCCGTGAAACGACAGGTGATGCTTCTCGAAATTTGTGTAGGGGTGTTTCTTCCATCTCATTGGGCTGATATATGGCGCGTTGTATTCGAGATGGTGTCGCATGGTTTACTGCACTTGCGGTAAGGTGCACTCATCCTGTGTTTTGTTTTTCTTTCTGCATTCCGTTCTTTCGCACTTATCAATATGTATTCAAGTTTACAACGCTAGGGAGCCAACGTACGAGTGGGCTGTGTATCAGTAGATGAAAGCAGCCATGGAAACATTTAGCGAGTTCGATCAGGGCAAGTGAAGTGGATGGGAACAGAAATGTGAGAACATTTCATCGCGTGTGTTGTATTGCAAACGCTTCGCCGTTATTTGCGCACCTGCGACATTGCTTGTACCGTGAATCAATGAGCTAAACGTTAAAGTACAAACAAGATCCACAATGCATTCAGACTCATTACCTTGGGCGTTCAAGATAGTATCGGTAACACCGCTCTTCCGTGCAAAAATGCAAAGCAAGGACAGTACGGTGTGGTACCCTCTCGTCGGAGATTCTGCATCAGCATCAATCTCCTGCGCCTCGCCAAAAGGACGGAGTGCGCAGGGCGGCGGTCATCTATCTGGATAAGTGAGGCGCCAAGGCTGCCAAGAGGGCAGATTTATGTCTCCAGGAACGCCTAATAGAAGCGGCACCGATAGTGCAAGAAGTCTGTTGTTCGGAACCCTGCAGATGGCTGCATAAATCTTATTTCTGACGCTGAAAGTGGCCAAGCACGAGACATTAAGAAACATCAGAGGCTTTGCATGGCAGTGCACTGAAATTTGTTCCGACGTATGAGAACAAGAAGAAGAACGAAGCATTTCGCGTTATTCTTGTATAACCATTTAAATTATTCACTTGCTTTGCTTCCGGAATCAATCCTGGAAAGAGCGGCACGCCCAAGCCGAAATTGGGGTTGTTTTATACCTACAATCATAATTCCTTCATATATATTTAAGTGGTGTACAGCCTGTCTCCTCCTTGTACTCAAAATTGTTAATCTGCATTGATGTCAACCGGTGCAATGACTACAAAAAAATGTGATACTTTAGAATATGGTCGGCATATGCATAAGATTACATATATATATATATATTGTAGCGAAGCTTATTGGAACTCTGAAGTGGGTCGTCCTCTCCGGCCCCTTCTAGTGGGTTGCCCTCTTCGGACAGAGCGCAGCTCGCGCAGAGTCGGCCCCACCTTGACTGTCGCTGTCATTCATCTTCGCCGAGTGTCCGCCAATAAACATCTTTATAATTTGGTGGAGAGTGCTGTGCCCTTCAAACAACTACGGTCAGCATTCAATGTCCTTGGAGCTTCGATCCCGTGCCGTGCCCTCTACCATGACTCAAGATGCCGCCCAGCAAACTCCTCCCCCTGCACCGACATCCTGTCCCTGTGTCCCCCGCATCCGCGACCCTCCTGTTTTCACCGGCGCGGATGGCACCGACGTCGAGGACTGGCTCGCGATTTACGAGCGTGTCAGCGTACCCAATAAATGGGACGAGGCAGGAAAACTGAGCAACTTGGTTTTCTACCTCGCGGGTGTCGCAAGCCTATGGTATAACCACCACGCATCCGATTTCGCTACGTGGTCCGCTTTCAAGATCGCCATCGTCGACGTGTTTGGCCGCCCTGCGGTTCGTAAGCTGCAAGCTGAACAGCGCTTACGGGAACGAGCCCAGCAGTCCGGCGAGTCTTTCACGAGTTACATTGAAGACGTCCTGGACTTGTGCAAGAAAGCCAACTCGACCATGTCTGAGGCTGAGAAGATCCGGAACATCATGAAAGGCATCGACGACGATGCCTTCACCATGCTACTCGCCAAAAACCCTTGCACTGTGGCTGAGGTCATCACACTGTGCCAAAGCTACGAGGAGCTGCGCCGGCAGCGGCTGATGACGCGTCGACCTCCATCGCGCGACGCCGACCTCGCTGGCATGTCGGCTATTTCGGACCACTCCCGCTTGCTCGCCGAAATCAAGTCCTTCGTGCGCGAGGAGATTGCACGCCAGTTCTCTGTACTGGCCTTAGCTCACCCGCAGCATGTTGAACAGCCGTCGACCCCACTGCTGCCTCCCCTACGCTGGGCTATTGAGCATGAAATCGCGGAGGTCATGCCGGAATACCACCAACCACCTCGGGCGACTGCGCCGCTCAGTTACGCGCAAGTTGTAGCCAGGCCGCCTCCAGCGATCCCTGTGGTTCCCCCACTTACCTACGCCGGAGCCGTCGCCAGGCCTCAGGCCTTCGAAGAGAGTGTGCCGGCTGCGTACGCCGACGTTATCCATACGCCACGACTGCAGCCCACCATGCAGTCATACCAGCAGCCACCTCGTCCCTCGCGTCCTGCGACATGGTTGGGACCTAGCCCGGCAAGCCGATGGCGCACTTCCGACAACCGCCCCATCTGCTTTGCGTGCGGTTGCGCCGGTCACGTCGCCCGCTATTGCAATCACATGCAGCCGCCTCGAGTCGGATCGACCGTCACCAGCCAGTACAGCCGTCCATATTACGAGCCGCCGCCGCTTATGTCACCGACTTCACGCCCGTCTCCATCTACCCGCCGTTCGCCATCCCCAAGACGCCGCTCACTGTCACCGATGCGGCCTCGTCCGGTAGCCCGAGAGCAGGAAAACTAGTCGTCGCAGTCCAAGAGGCAAGGGCTGCGACGCTATCGAACTGCCAAAGCCCTCAGCAAAGCCCATCGAACGTAGTAGACGTGTTTGTAGATGGCGTGCGCACATTGGCCCTTGTGGACACTGGAGCTGCCGTATCCGTTATGGACGCTAAATTTAGCCGACTACTACGAAAAGTGACGACGCCGCTTTCCGGGCTCTCCCTCCGTACAGCCAGCGCCCAAAGCATTCACCCGACAGCGGTGTGTACAGCCCGTGTCATCATTCAGGACGCTCTGTACGCCGTCGAATTCATCATAATTTCTTCATGCTCTCACGACGTCATCCTGGGTTGGGATTTTCTCGCTCGCCACGACGCCGTAATTCGTTGCGCACCAGCCGAAATAGAGCTCTCACCATTCTCCAATTTGGCGCCGGCGAACAGTCCATCGGCTGCGACCAAAGTACTCGTCAAAGACGACACCACAGTTCCTGCAAACTCGTCAACGGCTGTGTCCGTCTATTGCACCGGTCTCTCCGACACCGTTGCACTTCTTTCCCCCTCTGACCGCGTTTTCACCAGGAAAGGTTTGCTGGTGCCATTTGCGACCGTGCAAGTCACTCAGGGCGACACCGATATTTTCGTTACGAACCCATCCCCGTACATTGTTAGGTTGGTGCGAGGGGAATGTCTCGGCCGAGCGGAAGCCTTCGAAGACGCACAAGTTATGGACGCACCGGGTGACACGCACTGTGCCAGCTCCCGTACGCTCAGTGCTGTTTCCACATCTGACTCGTCACCCGCTGATGTGTTTGCTTCCTCAATTGCTGACAACCTTACGTCGGTCCAGCGTTCCCAGCTTCTCTGCCTGTTGGAAGAATTTCGTTCTTCGTTCGATGTCGCGCAAACTTCTCTCGGCCGCACGTCTGCTGTCACGCATCACATCGACATTGGCACCCAACCACCGCTGCGGCAACGTCCATATCGCGTATCTCCAGCAGAGCGTCGTGTAATTACCGAGCAAGTCGAAGACATGCTTCGCCGCGATGTTATTCGACCCTCAAACAGCCCGTGGGCGTCCCCAGTCGTTCTCGTTGCGAAGAAGGACGGCTCTGTGCGGTTCTGCGTGGACTACCGCCGACTCAATAAGATCACCCGTAAGGACGTTTATCCCCTCCCTCGAATAGACGACGCCATTGACAGCCTGCAAGGAGCAGAATTCTTTTCGTCGCTCGATTTGCGCTCAGGGTACTGGCAAGTCCCCATGGCTGATGACGCTCGACCGAAGACAGCGTTTGTCACACCCGACGGCTTGTACGAATTCAACGTCATGCCGTTTGGGCTGTGTAATGCGCCCGCGACCTTTGAGCGCATGATGGATTCCGTTCTGCGCAACTTGAAATCGCACACGTACCTGTGCTACCTCGACGACGTCGTCGTTTTCGCCCCGGACTTCTCCACGCATCTTCAACGCCTCAGACTTGTTTTGACGCGTTTGAGCGACGCCGGGCTACAACTGAACCTAAAGAAGTGCCGATTTTCAGCACGGCAGCTGACAATACTCGGCTACGTCGTGTCCAAGGACGGAATTCTCCCCGATCCAGCCAAGCTTCGGGCCGTGACAGAGTACCCCAAACCTACGTCCGTCAAAGAACTGCGCAGTTTTGTAGGACTATGCTCCTACTTTCGACGCTTCATACGAAACTTCGCGACTATCATATCGCCGCTGACAAAGCTCCTTGGCAGCAACGGGCCTCTCAATACGTGGTCGTCAGAGTGCGACGCCGCTTTCGCGAAGCTCCGTCGTTTCTTGACGTCTCCTCCGATACTACGCCACTACGACCCTACGGACCCTACAGAGGTACACACGGACGCCAGCGGTGTTGGCCTCGGCGCTGTCCCTGCACAGCGCAAACCTGGGTTCCCGGAATATGTCGTGGCATATGCAAGTCGCACGCTTACTAAAGCCGAGACCAATTACACCGTCACGGAGAAAGAATGCCTGGCCATCATCTGGGCCCTTACGAAGTTCTGACCTTATTTGTATGGTCGCCCGCTTGATGTCGTCACCGACCATCATGTGCTGTGCTGGTTGTCGTCATTGAAAGATCCCTCAGGCCGTCTCGCCCGTTGGGCACTTCGCCTGCAAGACTACGACATCCGCGTGCTGTGCCGCAACGGACGCCAGCCGTTGCGGACTATCGACATTCAGACAATCGCTACCGAACAGCGCAAGGATCGCTGGATTGGCTCAGTGATGGACTTGCTGACTGATCCATCGGCAACATCATCCACTCGCGCGTTGCGTCGTCAAGCCCACCATTTCGCCGTTCGCGACGACCTCCTCCACCGACGCAATTACAGCGGCGACGGCCGCCAGTGGCTACTAGTAATACCCCGATGTCTGCGTTCTCACATATGCGAATCGTTCCACGCTCATCCGCAGTGTGCGCATTCTGGGGTATCGAAAACTTACCACCGCATCCGCCAACGGTACTTTTGGCGAGGGATGTACCGCTACGTGCAGAAGTTCGTTCGCTCCTGCATCGATTGTCAGCGCCGCAAAACTTCAACGCACCTGTCGCCGGCAGGTCTGCAACCTCTACCTTGCCCTGACCGGCCGTTTGGGCGTGTTGGCATCGATTTGTATGGACCACTTCCTCTGACGTCTGCTGGTAACCGCTGGGCCATCGTCGCTGTAGACCACCTCACTCGATACGCCGAAACTGCCGCCCTCCCAGCGGCTACAGCGCGCGATGTGGCCTCCTTCCTGCTCCACCGATTCATGCTACGTCACGGTCCACCTCAGGAGCTACTCAGCGATCGAGGCCGTGTCTTCTTGTCGAAAGTTGTCGAAGCCATTCTCAAAAAGTGCAACGTTGTTCACCGCAAAACTACTGCTTACCACCCGCAGACGAATGGCCTCACCGAACGCTTTAACCGTACGCTCGGTGACATGCTCTCTATGTACGTAGCCGCCGATCACACCAACTGGGATGCCATTCTGCCCTTCGTCACCTACGCCTACAATACCGCCGCTCAGAGCACCACTGGTTTTTCTCCCCTTTTCTTATTGTATGGCAGGCACCCCTCACACACAATCGACACAATCCTTCCATACAAGCCGGATCGGCCTGAGTGTGCACCGATTTCTGCTACCGCCCGACTTGCTGAAGAATGTCGCGAGCTTGCCAAGATCTTCACTACGCATGACCAAGAGCTGCAGAGGAGCATTAGCGGTGACAGAATCACTTCTGAGCCGACGTTCCTCCCTGGAGCGCTCGTATGGCTCTCGATCCCTACCACTGCACCTGGCCTCTCTTCAAAACTACTGCCGAAATACGAAGGCCCCTACCGTGTTGTTGAACGCACATCCCCTGTAAACTATCTGATCGAACCAATCGATCCATCCTCGGACATGCGCCGTCGAGGGCGCGACATTGTAAACGTGGAGCGCCTCAAGGCGTACCACGGCCCGCTCATTGTGAGAAGTTGTTAGGTCGCCAGGCGGCTCTCTTTTCGCCCCCGGAGTAATTGTAGCGAAGCTTATTGGAACTCTGAAGTGGGTCGTCCTCTCCGGCCCCTTCTAGTGGGTTGCCCTCTTCGGACAGAGCGCAGCTCGCGCAGAGTCGGCCCCGCCTTGACTGTCGCTGTCGTTCATCTTCGCCGTGTGTCCGCCAATAAACATCTTTACAATATATATATATATATATATATATATATATATATATATATATATATATATAGTAAGGAACAGAAGGAGAGACAACGCCCGATCCTGGGTCAGCTGTTCTATTGTCTGACCTCTTTTTACTCTGCCTCTATCGAGCTGCCCGCGCGCCAGAGCCTCGTACAATAGAACAGCTGGCCCAGGATCGGGCGTTGTTTCTGTCTCTGTTCTTTACAATGGCGCAGTCTACAACGCAAGCCGTACCTTGCAGCTGAAGCCACCTGTCATCGCGCGTCGTTGGCAGCACTGGTATCTCCATCCTAGGAACGCCGTCCACGCCTCCTCGGTCATGGACACCATGGCCCGACCGCTGCTGCAGCTACCTAGCCAACCATCCGAGGACGGCGTCCAGGCCTCGTCGGTGGCTCATGGGTACGTTTACCCCGGCGCTGCGAAGACAGTGCATTACCTACCATTGCCAGCGAATGGCGTTCTTGTTCCTGTGGCGACACCCTCTCATTCAGGGCTCCATCGGCACCTGAGTCGCTTTGGGATGCGGTACAGGCTCCCTCGGACCAGCAGCCCGAAGTAATCGGCCCAACCACCACCACCTACTGGTCCGACATTACTGGCTCTGCACGGGAACCACCGGAGAGCGCCGCGCACCTGCGGCGTACCCTTGCGCGACTTCGCGTCACGGCCAACGCCTTTACAGCGTCGAGCTCTGCGCTGTTTCCTCCCATCATTCCGGCACTGACAGCCATCAACGCCATGTTGGATGTAGCCACATCGCTAGACCTTGAGGCCAGCTCGCCTGAGCAACGTAGAGAGCTCCGGTCTACCCTCAGCCAGGTCTCTATCCAACTTGGTCACTTCGCGCACGCACACTACGGTTTCGCGCTTGTGGCATGACCATCCCAGGCTACCTTCGTACTACCGGAGTTCTGCGGCTTCCAGGATGACGCCGAAAAATGGGTGGCGACCGTCAACGCACTAGGAGGTCGCGAAACATGGACAGAGGCGCAGACATGGTCCATGGCGGTAGACCGCCTTCGGGAAGGTGCCGCGGCGTGGCACAGGTACGAAGGCGTGAGGCAGCAGTCCTGGGCAGGATGGAGTGCAGCCCTGATTGCCGCTTCCGGCCTCATGCCCGGTACCTTCGGTGCATCCAAGACCCCCACCGAGGACGGAGTTCTGGAGGGCCACAACCTTGAGGCTGCAGTGGTGCCTTGCAGTCCATCGACAGTTTACGTCGTAGATCTTGACGCTTACCGAAGCAGCCCCGCTCCTCCTCTGCAGGTCAAGGACTCTGCCTCGGTATCCGACGCCAGAACATCCCCGCCAATGGCCGAGAGCATTTCACAACCCTGTCGATCAGAAAAGTTGGCCCCATGTTCGCCATCGCCTGAGTACTTAGAGGCACCGGCCCACGTTGTTCTGGACGTTCAACCACCTAATGACACATACCTGTCCGCGGATTACACCAACATCCGCTCTGACCAGAGGGAAGCGGACCTGCGTGCGACACATTTATTGGTTGAACGTGACAGCGTTTATAACTTGATAAACGACTTTTCAGAAGACACCAAGGTCTCTGGCAAGTCTGAAATTGTTTTCTTCGAGGACTTCACGCCTGCAGTCAGCGCAGCTTCAAGAATGGCTGACTTGAGAACGTCAGGGGCCCCCACAGCGACAACGCTGCAAAGGCACAAGCCAGGTCGCAGGTCAGCGCGTAAACTTGGCGCCACGATGCCGCATACCTCTAGTAGGGCACTCAGACGCCCCTCGGGCCACTGCAAAAAGGGCCGACGGCCTCGTGAGGTGCAACAAGTGCCTTTGCCGGATCCACCATCTCGTGCCCTGTTTCCGAGACTGCGACCGAATAACCTTCCGGACAACATGTCACCATTCGATGTCAGCCAGGGTTTCCCGCCAGAGCACGCTGAGGCACCTTCTCAAGCCAAGTCGCTCGGTGACCTGGACCGACCACCGCCATGCAGCCAATGTCGCCGAACAGACACACTTATGGCTCATCCACAAGCGAAGTCACAGTGTGGTCGGGACCGACCGCAGCGATGTAGCCAGCACCGCCCACCATGGACATTGTCGACTCTTCCGCGCGCTCGCAGTCATGGCCGAGTGTGATGACGAAGAGCGGCACCGAGGCTGTGGCGCGCGGGTAGCTAGATAGAGGCAGAGGAAAAAGAGGTCTGACAATAGAACAGCTGGCCCAGGATCGGGCGTTGTCTCTGTTCCTTACTATATATATATATATATATATATATATATATATATTTATATATATTGTCACTTTCGCTTACAACAGCTCGCGCCACGACACTGCTGGATATTCTCCCTTTTGCCTTTTGTATGGAAGAGAACCGACCTTGCCGTTCGACACGCTCGTACCCATCCCTGACCACATCTCCACCGAATATGCTCGCCACGCTATCAGCACAGCCGAAAAGGCCCGTCAGATCGCCCATCGACGCCTTTCGGACTCTCAACTCAGCCAGAAACATAGATACGACAGTTGCCACCGGAACGTTCGCTTCAATCCGGGTGACCTCGTTCTCCTGTGGTCTCCGTCTCGGCATGTTGGCCTGGCCGAAAAACTTCTGCCCAAATACTCCGGCCCCTACCGTGTGCTACGCCAGGTGACTGAGGTTACCTATGACATCGCCCCTCTGGACCCTACGGCGCCCTCTACGTCTTCAAACGTCGTCCACGTCGCTCGCCTGAAGCCGTACCTTTCCCCCACCACCTGCTAACAGGCGCCGAGTCGGCGCTTTCGCCGCCGGAGGTCGATGTAGCGGGGTTGCAGCTATGACTATGGTGAGGTGTGCGAAGAAGAGGCAGACGACGTGTCGGTGTGCTGGAAGTAACAACCGCCATCTTGACTGCTGGACCATCCTACACTGCAAATAAGTTATAAATATATTCGCAACAATATATATATATATATATATATATATATATATATATATATATATATATATATATATATATATATATATATATATATATATATATATATATTGTCACAAGGTAGCAGTGGGCCAGTGGCACAAGGTAGTAGTGGGGCCCACTCTGGAAGAGGGACAACGACGAAGTGCTGAAGGGACAGGCTCCGGTCCGCCATTGTCCCAGCGTCTATTTCTGCTTGTATATATTTGTAAATATACGTTTTCTCGTAACATTATTGGTGGAGGTGCTGGGTATCGATCCCAGTACCTCTCACACGCTAAGCGAGAGGTACTCTCGCTTAGTATTAGCCCACTTTGATCCCACCGCCCCGACAGAGGTTCGCACCGACGCAAGTGGCCATGGGATTGGTGCTGTTCTCGCTCAGCGTCAACACGGACGAGACTGCGTCATCGCCTACGCCAGCCGACTGTTGTCCACGGCGGAGAAGAACTATTCAATCACCGAAAGAGAGTGCCTTGCTCTAGTTTGGGCAG
Source organism: Rhipicephalus sanguineus (assembly GCF_013339695.2). Classification (NCBI taxonomy): domain Eukaryota; kingdom Metazoa; phylum Arthropoda; class Arachnida; order Ixodida; family Ixodidae; genus Rhipicephalus; species Rhipicephalus sanguineus. Next base: position 106,106,550 of record NC_051177.1, on the reverse strand, counting down.
TTGCTAAGTTTCGCCCATACCTGTACGGCCGCAGCTTTACTGTTGTAACTGACCATCACGCCCTGTGCTGGCTCTGTTCGCTCAAAGATCCCACGGGCCGCCTCGGTCGTTGGTCTCTCCGCCTTCAAGAATACACCTTCTCGGTGGTTTACAAATCCGGCCAACTCCATCAGGACGCCGATTGTCTGTCACGGTACCCAGTGGACCCACCTGACACCGCAGAGAGACCCGCTGAGTCTGGGGTATTCTCAATATCAGACCTCCTCGATATAGGTTGTGAGCAACGCCGCGACTCGGTTTTACGTCCCATCATTGACAGTCTGAGTTCCGGAACTCCAAGCAGTTCTCTAAACTTGTACTGCCTTCACGACGGTGTTCTATACCGCCACAATATGCGCCCCCACGGCCCTGAACGTCTTCTCGTCGTGCCTTCCCACTTGCGGGCAGATGTTCTTCGCCAGCTCCATGATGAACCTACCGCCGGTCACCTTGGAGTTACACGCACTTACGATCGCGTCCGGCGCCGTTTCTTCTGGCCAGGCCTCTATCGCTCCGTGCAAAAGTACGTCAGCAGCTGCGACCTCTGTCAACGTCGAAAACGACCAACAATGCTTCCAGCCGGCCACCTTCAGCCTATTGACATCCCCGCCGAACCATTCTACCGCGTCGGGCTCGACCTCCTCGGACCATTCCCCACTTCTGCATCCGGGAGCAAGTGGGTCGCCGTAGCGACTGACTACGCCACACGTTACGCCATTACCCGCGCTCTTCCCACCAGCTGCGCAACTGATGTCGCCGACTTTCTACTGCATGACATCATCTTGCATCACGGTGCTCCACGCCAGCTTCTCACCGACCAAGGCCGATACTTCTTGTCCCGCGTCATCCAGGACATTGCTCGTTCCTGTTCTACAGACCACAAGTTCACAACGGCATACCACCCGCAAACTAATGGGCTTACGGAGCGCCTGAACCGCACTCTCACCGACATGTTGTCGATGTACGCTTCTGCCGACCACCGCGACTGGGATGCAGCGTTACCCTACGTCACATTCGCTTACAACTCCTCCAGGCATGACACCACAGGTTATTCCCCGTTTTATCTTCTGTATGGACGTGAGCCATCCCTCCCTCTTGACACGCTGCTTCCCACTGGCTCGAACTCGCCTGTCACATACGTTCTCGATGCCATTGGCCGAGCCGACACAGCACGACAGATTGCCCGAGAGCGCCTCACAGCATCTCAGGCCGCTCAAAAAGACCTGTATGATCGCCGACACCGAGATGTCTCTTATGAACCCGGTTCACTTGTCCTGTTGTGGACCCCATGTCGTCGCATCGGTCTCTCAGAAAAGTTGTTATTTCGCTATGACGGACCATACAAAGTCCTGCGGAAGGTCACTGACCTCACATATGAAATACAGCGAGTCGCCGATTCAGTGCAGTCAACGCCAACGCCACCCACTGTTGTGCACGTCGTAAGACTGAAACCATATGTGCCGTCCACCTCACTACTTCCGTGACCAGCGCCGGGTCGGCGCTTTTACGCCGCGGGGTAGTGTCACAAGGTAGCAGTGGGCCAGTGGCACAAGGTAGTAGTGGGGCCCACTCTGGAAGAGGGACAACGACGAAGTGCTGAAGGGACAGGCTCCGGTCCGCCATTGTCTCAGCGTCTATTTCTGCTTGTATATATTTGTAAATATACGTTTTCTCGTAACAATCTATATATATATATATATATATATATACACAATATTAATGAGAACTAACAGACAATAATGCCAAGGAAAGTATAGGGGATGTTTTTAGTAGTAAATGTAAGGTAAATGTGAAGAAACAAAAGTGGACGAAAAGATAGCTTGCCGCGGGCAGGGACCGAACCTGCGACCTTCGAATAACGCGTCCGATGCTCTACCAACTGAGCTACCGCGGCGGCCATCCCCCCGTCCACTTTATAGGGTATATATGTACATTTAAACGTGGGAGCGTCAGTCAGCGCCGCCAGTAGCCATGACGGCGAGTGTGGAACACTCTTTTTCTGCCTGTTGGCGTCACGTAGCACGTGAACTTATTACGAGCTGGCAGCTGACCAATAATCCCTCGCATACCCCCTGAAAGCATCAAGTCTGCCAGAACGAGGCCCTCGCTATGAATGAGGGGAAGAAGTGTTAATTTCAAGGGCTCGTAAAACGAGCCCTTGAAATTAACACTTCTTCCCCTTATATATATATATATATATATATTATATAAGCTGTGAAGAAAAGGGAAGACGACGAAAAAATAGAAAAGAGGAGGTGAAACCCTCTTCGTCTTTCGCTTAATTTCATATTACGCTCGCATTGTTTTTCATGCGTTCATTCTTCATATTTATGTAAATAAGGTTCCTCTGCTTCTTTGTACATCGTCCCATCTTATTAAGCGACTGTGTTCTCCACGATCATCAGACAACTAGTGCGTTTAATATAATTAGGCGAATAGGACGAACTGCTTTTAGAGGGCACGCTATGACAGGCATTAAGGAAGAGCTGCCGACTTGAATTGGCCTTCACAGAGCTTTCCAGTATAAGTAGTGGCTCATGAAGACGACGTGTTGTGAGCGGTTGCTTATATGCGAGAAGATATGTTGCCGTGAATTCTCATGGAAATAGTGTACAGGAAGCCATCACCCTATCAAGAACCGACACAGCAGCAAGAATTCATTCGTTCGCTCGCGCGTGATGTCGCACATTCTACGAGGAACGCACCCAGTTTTTTGAATAACCGCCTTCACCGCCTGGACCCATCACGTCCACCTCCCCATTCCGTTTGGACTATGCCGATCCGAAACAAATATTCACTGCCGCCTCAGGCTTCGAGTGTCATTCAGGAACAACTTTGCTTACCGTATCAAAATGGCAGACAATGCTATATCACTGCGGCGACGATTAAACCATGGCACACATCCTCCGTCATTGTTCTCGCAACAAGAGTTCCTAGCAGGGACGTAGCCAGGGGGGGGGGGGTGTCGTTGGGGGGGTTGCAACCGCCCCTCCGAAATTTTTCGATTTTATATACACGCATGCATAAAAACGCACGCGCGAACATAAAAAAAGGATAGTTGAACCCCCCGCCCCCGAAAAGAATTTCTGGCTATGCTTCTAGCTCCTACAGAAAGTTCCTCTCAACAAGGTTAGCACGCCTCGATGACCAGCTGCTTTCCGAACAATCAGTCTTAGAATGCCTCAACGTTCGAGCTTCTGATCACAAAGCGACCCAGGCGCTGCCGAAGTTCTTGCAATCAACCGGCCTTGTTGAGCGACTATGACACTCCCGCGAGCTGCCTGCATGTGTGCGTGTGCGCGTGTGTATGTTTTGTTTTTCTAATCTCTCTCTCTCTCACACATTCTTTTCTTCCTTACCTTTACATATACATTTATACTCATATACATATATATGCAGTACTGTTTGTGACCTTTGTCGTTTTGGTATCCGCTGCGCCAAAAAGGGTTGAAGTGGCATCTCACGTCTATACTTTCCTTTTAACTGCCACTCGTCATACTGTTCGCAATACGCGAAAGCTGATGAGAGAGAAAATATAAACAATGGAGTCATTCATGCCTGATGCGCTTTCTCTAAAACTCTCTCTTAAGCCGCATTTTCTGTGATATATAGTTACTAGCGCGAAAAATTTCATAGAAACAAGCGTGGGATAAGAGAGAGCGATATACTTCAAGTTGAATTCTAATTCGCTGCCCTGTCCTATGCTTTATTCCTTCAAGTTTATCGCGCTAGTAGCCATATGTGACAGAAAATGCATCGGAACCAACTAGCTCAACTTTCTTCACTACTGAAACTGTGTTCACTCAACGAACATTAACTTGTCGACAAAATTCAGCGTCAGTTGTATGTATGCTTACCCCTCACAACCCCCCACTTCCCTGAAAAAAAAAAGACGAAGCAAATAAACACAAAGACTGAAGACGCAGCACGTCGTTTAGGTTGCCTCGCCACAGTGATTAAGCGGGCAGCGTGAAAACGGACTGGTAATCTAGTGCACTGCGTGGACCGCACGCGAAGGAGGTTGGCGCCGTTCAGTGCCAGCGAGATTCAGAGAACTACAAGCCATCGCAACAACCAACGCCTGCTGCTCCATACAGTCAATAACGGAGAAGCTTTTCGCCTTGGCGCAACGGGGGCTTTGCCGGGCAAGACGTATGTGATAGCATTTTATCCGGGACCTTGAATACCCACGCGACTGAATAAAAGTCGGAAAGCGTTTGGCATCCCCGACAACCCGGTATCGATCTCGGCCGGGCAGAGTGTCGGGGCTCAAACAATTCGGCTCGGTAGACGAATGCGTTGCACTGCTCGTTCCTGTCAATGATGTTTTCAACCCGGATTGCTTCCCTGAAGTTCTCCTTCCTCGGATGCCTGCGACATTCTAGCGTGAACTACGGTTCAAAGTGACGACGAAATAAATAATTTAAAATAACCGATGCAGATACTACTACAGAGGCGCTTCAATGTTCACTGCTTCGCTACAGAAGAATGAAATTGTAAATGGAATTTCCATTAAGCAGTGTGCTTACCTGCATATCCGCAATGCTGAAATGTTTTAGTATTCAAAGACGATAGGTTGTGAAATCCCTAATCTGTCTGAGGATCCAGTAACCGTATTTTTATCGTGCATTTAACTACATATAGTAATCAGCACGCTGAATGTATGTAGCGCTTGGTGACGCCGCTCGGTATTATTTATTCATCCCGTATTCCGAGTCAGAAGTTCTTGTAGCCGCCAATATGTGATCATTTTTGCATGTGGTGCTCACAAAGTTGTGATAATGCCGTCGAAAATAGAGAAACTGCACAAGGAGAGACATTGAAGAAAAAGCACAGGTCAACTCGAAAAATGCCGTCAAAGCAAAGCCATGATCAGGGGCTATTAAATTTCAAATATTTTGAGCGTATTGCAAAATTGAGGTCTGTCTGTGACATTAATCTAGTGAACTTTTTCAGCAGGCTATATTGCCAGTACTGGCTGCTGAGAATAAGAAAAATGCGGTTTGCTCGACGTCTGACATTCTTCCATGCCGTATTCTTCTGATATTTCGGGCAGGATAAATATAACATCATTCCTCATCTCGACAACATAAATTATTTTCTCTCCCGGCTTTACTAATGCTTATGTAGCTATAGTTTTTTTCGTTTTACTTCTATAGAAATAAAGCGAAAAATTAGAGAACACCGTTATATATATGAATGACATGCGACATGGAACAAGCGACGGTTGTGGTTGACCCTTCCAACTGTCTGACGCTCCTAAAATATCGCCACCAGTCAGGCAAGGGTCTCCTTTGTTCGTGGGGTCGTTGCCTCAATTATTTATGGCGCGCAGTTTCTCGTTCAAACGGCCCATTTACTGTTTTCTCGTCATCATAATATAAGGTCTACTATTACTGCTGCTGCTGATACTGCTACTACTACTATTACTACTAATGTTATCACTGCTTAGTATGAGTACTACTACTACTTTTGCTATTACTGCCTAGTGCCATTACTGTGATTACCGCAGTAAATACTACTACTGTTACTACTAGTAGTAGCAGTAGTGGTGATATTCGTGCAACTAACCATGCGTCCTACATTCAATTCACGAAATTTTGTAAGGAAGATATTTTTGATACTTCATATACTCAGATTAACTGTGACTCAAGTAAAAGTTTTATTTTGAGTTTCGACTTGTGTGACTACAGCTATGCATTTGATCGTTTCGTAACACAGTTATGGTAAACACAAAAAAAAGTATCCAGTTACACTCAACGGGAGAGCTGTAGGAAGTGCGGAACAGCGATTCGCCTATCCTTCAGCGACGCTCGCGCTCACCGGCAAGCGCGCGCGCGCGCGGCGTTCCACTCGTGCAGCCTGCTTGGCGTCCATGGCGGTAAAGCAGATATTTATTCGTGATGTAGTGGCACCCTCTCCCCTCCTCCTGTCCATCCTTCTCACCCCCACTGCCCTTTTCCATCCCCTTACTATGCTACACTATACACGGCCATGATATGTCTTGCCCTTTCCTCCTCCTTTCCTTCCTCCTCATCCTCGCTTCCCTTAGCCACCCCTTTGCTACACTGTACTACCCCTCCTATATTATACAGGACTATGCTATGCTTTACCTTCCCCCTCTTCCTTACGTCTCTCCTCCTCACCCTCACTTCCTTTCCCCATTCGCTATACTGTACTACACATAGCTATGCTATGCTTTACCTTCCCCCTCTTCCTTACGTCTCTCCTCCTCACCCTCACTTCCTTTCCCCATTCGCTATACTGTACTACACATAGCTATGCTATGCTTTGCCCTTCCCCCTCTTCCTTACGTCTCTCCTCCTCACCCTCACTTCCTTTCCCCATTCGCTATACTGTACTACACATAGCTATGCTATGCTTTACCTTCCCCCTCTTCCTTACGTCTCTCCTCCTCACCCTCACTTCCTTTCCCCATTCGCTATACTGTACTACACATAGCTATGCTATGCTTTGCCCTTCCCCTTTCCCACATCCTCTCCCCCACATCACTCCTCCTCACCTTCACTTCCCCCTCCCACCCCCTTGCTATGCATGGCTACGCTATACATGGTTTTGACTGCGTACGGCGGAGGCGACATAACACGGCAACATGCTCTCTTGCTCCTTTCCCTCCTCCTCACCCTCACATCGCTCCTCCTCAGACTCACTTTCCTTCATAACAAATTGAATTCTACAGTGCAAAACACCAGGCGAAGGACGAAGAAGCCCACACGGACAGCGCTGACATACTTTTCTTTCCCGCTCCCTTGCTAATATATGGCTATGCTATAGATGGTTAAGCTACACATGGTTTAGCTTGCGTGACGCCAAGCGACATGAGACGACGACGACAGCATACGGTGACAGCATACGATGATAGCATACGACACCTCGAGCCCATAAGTCCTCCGCACTTGAAAAATTACCACAGAACGCAGTGCAACTGTCTATAGCTCTGTATTCTAGTACCTGAACGGCGGTCAGCACTGAGGAAAAGGCGGTACACTCTTAATCAGGTACCGCCTAAAGTGCTAGATGTAATAAGGAAACCGGACATCTTTCGCCTGGTTTCCTTGATATAACCTGCATTCAACCAGGACCTGATTAAGAGAGTAGAGAAGTAAAAAGAACAGGAAGAGAAAATAGGACAGGGTAATATCAGTAAACTATGTATATGTGTCCACAACAATGTGACCGGAAAAAAGAATTGTGCTTTGTTTACTTGTGGAGGTGGCTTTTGCAATAGACTTTGCCACCCGGCACACCAGAAGTGTTAGTTCACGCTAGAGGCTGAAGGTAACATCATTTTTCGCACAACAAACACGGTACGTATGCACACCTCGTGTAACATACGTCACAAAATATGACCTGGTGCCTCCGTTACTTGAAGGCCGCATTTAAGAATCCCACATCGATGAATGGAGAGTTTCAGGTTGATAGTAGACGAAGTATTAAAACATTTACACTATCTGAATGCGAAAAGTAGTACTCCTGTTTCAGTTCTCACTATATTTAGAGTCACAACAGATCAAACACTTTTTTTTCCGCAGTGACGAGTCGAATCCTGTTTGTTAGAAGTGTCTAAGGCTATGTGCGATGTTGATCGTGCGCGACGATGGATTGACGAAGCCCCTCTCATTCTGATTGAAGCGCCGCCTCCCGGCTCTGAGTGAGTGCGTGCGAGATGAGGTGGCGAGGGTTGCTGGAAAGAGTGAGCGGGGAACCCCGGTGCGAGCCGCGGCTCTAGTTGCCGCGTCCTCTCAGGCTCTCAGATGCGTGGAAACTCCGAGCGGTGCAGGTTGCTGTCTGCACCGTGTGTCATCACCACGCAGGTCGCTTTGCGTGCGCCCTTTGCAGGGTCGCTGTAACATCACCACCGACTCGGTCTTTTCGATCAGTGATAACACTGCGTCCCATTTTCTTCTATTTTATCCTTCAGAAAGTGTTTTTGTGTTGTTGCACTTATCAAGTAACAATACTTTATGCCACCTACACCGAGCAAACTTCTCATCAAAAGGTAAGTATGTGGTTTTTGTAATTTTATTTTCAATGTGGTAACATGTGTTTAACTCTTCATAATGGCCATTTAATTTTTTCCGAAATTTGTGGGAAAGGAAGTGCCCGTCATCACGAACATTTCCTGCGTATGAGCTTTTACTAAATGGTGGATTATGTAGGTCTATGTCGGTTATGTGCTCTTAAACCGCGTGATTGCCAATCTAGGGTTGTCAATGGCCATTTACGAAAACCAGAGGCAGATGAACTGTAACATTCCCCCCACCCCCACTCCTCCTTTTTACGACTGTAAAAAATTAGTCACCGGATCTTATGATTTATTTTTCTAAAGCGGCTTCGGAGGTTCCAAAGAACAGTGCTTTATGCAGTGTTCATTGTGCAACAGCCAGCAACTTTTGCGAACAAGCCAGAGCATTCCAGTATAATTTTTTTTTTCGAAGCCTTGCTATTACCTACGTATCTGTACTTCTGTGTTGTGTTCCTTTCTATTATGTACCGCGGCAATACACCCTACGTTCATGGATGACCAACTAGCCCGATCAGCAACCCTTCTTACTATTTCTGTCAAGCCATCGCACATAGTTTTTTCTTGTTCATTTGACCACTGCAGCGAAGTAAATGTTATAACAATGACATTATCAGTTCGATGCTCCGGAGTGCTTGCTGCATTGATAGGCATCAATATTGTCAAAATACACATGGCTTATAGTTCCTGCAGATAACTTCTTCTTTAGTCTAATACCATCAAGAGCGATATGTGCTGACAGAGAGGTTCTCACAAGATAAATAGTTAGTGCGATAAATAAATAAATAAATAAATAAATAAATAAATAAATAAATAAATAAGTAAGTAAGTAAGGGAAGTGTATCTGCAGTACACACAGGTTAATGTAAATTCAAATGGTAATGGAGCTGTTTTGGCAAATAATCTTAAGGTGATATTAATTATTTAGTTAGTACATTTGCTAGCTGCCGCTGTTCAGCCGGCCCGGCTGCTCCGCCGAAACACGAGGATTCGATGCCGTCCGTGGCATTAGCATTTCAATGAAGGCGAATGACAGAGGTCCGTATACCTGAATTTAGGTGCACGTTAAAGAACCCCAGGTGGTCAAAATTTCCGCAGCCCTCACTACCCCTACGGCGCGCCTGATAATCATATGGTGGTTTTGGTACGAGATACCCCACAAATTATTATTAGTTAGTAGATTTGCTTAATTACTATTAGTACTCTCGTTTCCCTCATTATATGGTTACTTAATAGCTATTTTTATGTAGCTCCTAAACAACTACTTCGGGTCGTCATGTTCAATTTGATATGGCCTGTAGCTGTTTTTGTGACACGCAATACGCGATATTGGGACCTGTGAGCATGTCAGTTATTGCGAAAATTATTGCAGAAGACCGCGTCCCCAGGGACCTCCTTCCCTCTAGTTCCCTATTAAGAAAATCAGAGTATGCGACCATTGATACCAACCTAAGATACAGGGTTACAAAAAATTATTAAAGTAAAACGTAGGACGAAAACGGAAAATGGGTAATGGTTTACAACATAAAGGTACTTTTAAGATGAGGCAGGCGGAACTTATATTGTCAGTTGAAGTTTTATTTTTATTTATTTATGTATCTTTTTTTTGCGCGGATACTTCGGTGTGCTTTGACGTAAGTGAGCCAGACATGTAAAGAGACGTGAACTTCTTTGCGCAACTTTTTGCAAATGCGACTGGCGCTGAGTTTAGGCCATTTAGGGAGATAGTTAGGATAGTCTAAGCTTGTTAGACCCCTTTCGCGTACCGCTCCTTGCACCAGGCAAATGATTTGCAGAGTGGCTTAGCGCGGCTTCGCTAAACGAGAAGTGCACTTCTACCACCACGGCAAAATAAGTACTTTTTTTTCGTTTCTACGTGTGCGCGTTATGTGACCTTGACAGATAAGTACATCCTAAGTCATTCCGATTATTTTCCCCCATCATCGAAGGTCACCATAGTCACCAAGCTTTCTAGTGGGGGAAATAGAACCTGACGGGTAAGTTTAGAAATTTCGGTGAGCTTATACGTACAATGATACCCAACATCATTTGTAATCATATTCGTAGCACAACAACAAGATGCAGACACAAGTAAGGACGGGCGCTAGCGCCCGTCCTGTGTATGTGTTTCTTACTTGTGTCTGCGTCTTATTTTTGCGCTACGAATATGATTACAAGTTATTCAAACCAACTAGCCCGCATCATCGCCTTGACTGCCCAACATCATGCCTTGCCACTTCATGCCGATGTTAAGCTGATCAAAATTTACTAGTAAAGTACGAACGTTATTTAATGCAACAAATTTACACATGCCTATTGCATTAAACTGACATGAATGGCCTGCCTCTACAACAAGCGGATAGGTAATACGCAGCTATGCAGCTTTTGTGACAGTATACTCTTGCGTACGAAGAATGAATGGCTACCTGACTTTGCAAGTCAATGAAGTGGCGAGGATAGATCAAAACGACTGGGACATCCAGAGAGACAGAGATAGAGAGAGAAAATATGAAGGTTAAGCAAAAGAAAGGGAGGTAAACCAGAACATAAACGGTTTGCTACCCTGAAATGGAGAAGGGGAGACAGAGAGGTCTGTTTAGCAGGTTTTCGAGGAAAAGTTTTACACCTTAAGCGTGACCGTAGTGACTTAGGGATGGTCGATTAAAATTTTTAATCGAATAATCGTTAATCGTTAATCGATTTATCCTTTAATCGATTAATTGCTTTCGGTGGAATCTTTTAATCGATTAATCTATTAATCGACATTTTTAATGGGTGCTTTAAAACCGATATCTCTTTGTTTGAGAGGCATCGTTCGTGTTCAATATGGGCCCAAATCTTTTCATTAGACGCGCTGACGATCCAAAATTCCCACTTTCGAAAGTGTCGACGACGGGCCCCTTGTGTGCAGTGTGCGAAAATTCACACTTTCGCACACTGGACACAATGGGCCCGTCGTCGTTGGTTGATGTCGCGGATTCAAGCATCTGTGGCTATCATCCCTGGATTATTCGGCAGCAGGTCGCATTTTCTCGAAGCCTGCCTACTCGAGCTTATCGAAACCGGAGGCGCGTTCGGGGACCACACTGGTTGGAAAGTCGCAGTTAGAACATGCAGTGTGGCGGAGGTTGAGGAAATCCCGAGAAAGGTAAAAGAGAGACGAGAAGAAATTAAATATAAGACGCTCGCTCTAGTAAGCAAGTCATATTTTCTCGGTTTGTCGGTTAGATATTGTGGAAGCCCTACATAATACTATAATTGCGGACTGACGCGATCTTTTTCTTGAGGTCACCTATGCAGAGATTACACAGAAATATACTGGCCTCAAACAGACCATCCGTACAGGCAACTGCGGGAAATTGAAGGAAAGAAGATGACATTTAGGGGCTCGTTTTTCTTTGTTAGACACAATATTAATTAGAACTAAGAGACAATATTGCTAAGAAAAAGTATAGGGGGTGTTATTTGTAATAATTGGGATATAAATCTGAAGAAAGTACAGTGGACGGAAAGATAATTTGTCGCTGGAAGGGACCGAACCTGCGACCTTCGAATTACTTTTAGGAGCTCGTTTTTTTTTTGTTAGATACAATATTAATAAGAACTAACAGACAATAATGCCAAGGAAAGTATAGGGGAGGTTAAGGGTGTATGACAAAGAAAAACGAGCCCTTAAAAGTCACCTTCTTTCCCTAATTCATAGCGAGAGTCTCGTTCTGGCAGACTTGCTGCCTTCAGGTAGTATGCGAGGGATTATTGGTGAGCTGCCAGCTCGTAAGAAAAGGTCACTTGCTACGTGACGCCAAAAGGCAGAAAAAGAGTGTTCCACACTCGCCGCCATGGCTGTGATCGGCGCTGACTAACACTCCTAGGTTTAAATGCACATGTGTACTCTATGAAGTGGACGGGGTATGACCGCCGCCGTAGCTCAGTGGTAGAGCATCGGACGCGTTATTCGAAGGTCGCAACTGCCGGCGGCAAGTTATCTTTTCGTCCACTTTACTTTCTTCACATTTATATCCCAATTATTACAAATAACATCCTGTATACTTTCCTTGGCATTATTGTCTGTTAGTTCTAATTAATATTGCAGGAAATAGAGTGACATGAGTTTATGCCTCCCGGCTAGAAAAAACAGCAGCTGCGCCAGTACACTCCGCAGCTTTCACCTGATATTTGCCGTAACACGGCGCCGCTCACACCTTTTCAATTGCGCGTACATCTTGAACTGTGAGCGCTATCTAGTGTACCAGACGTTACAACATAAATTGCGCGACTGTCTTTTCTTGTCACAGCAGAAGACGGGGGCCTCTAGCTAAAAGCTGTATTTCTCCCTAAATAAGCGACCATACAGTATTACTAAGTGCTACAAGGTCACTTCTTCAATAGTAATGCACTGGATGCTAGACGTTCGGTAAACCGACGCGTAAAGTTGCGGATTACATAAAGGGTCTATAAGGGCCTTTTCACAATTCGCGAGTGCGCATTCCTGCGCTACATTTTCTCTCAACTAATGGCAGCAACTTTCTTGCTTCAAGCGGAGACGAGGTCGTAGTTGCGCGTGCTGGCGTTTGTCTATTATGCGTGTTCGTGTCAAGAGGGCCGAGTCTACACTTTCCGCGTCCCAGCGCAAGCAAACCACGCTTGAACACTCTGAAGAAGTGACTAGCTGCCATTAATTGGGCTAACTGCGTCGTTGGAAAGTTAGCTCAACAATTATGAAAATGGTATATATACCCTATAAGACGGACAGTTGGGCTAGTTTGTATACAGCAAATAAAAGATGGTTACTAGCGTCGTTGTCCTCTTTACGCTAGCAAACGTGTCTTATTATGTATATACGGATTACCTAATCATCTCCCCATCATCGTACTTCATCACACTTTTTGCCCCGTTGCGTTTTCCCCGGTGCAGAGTAGCAGGCAGGGGCGTACTAGCTCAGGCCACCCTCTCTGCCTTATAATACCTTTTCTCTCTGTTTCATTGGTAAACAATATTTTATTTGCTAAAGAGTAAAACAGGACGGCACTAAGAACCAGTGAGTAAATAAGCAGCGCATATTACAATGCCGCACTTACACAAGAAACGAGTAAAATCTGAGGGTTGAATAAAACACAAAGAAAGTTGCGATTGACACTACAGGTGACGAAAACTACTCGTTTACCAAACGTAAGCAGAGATGCGTTTATGCGGCAACACGATGAAACAGCGCGGCAAAAAACAAACACGAACAAAATAAGCTACAAGACGATGCGCTGGCGCGTATGAAATTTACAGAAAAGAATAAACTTCTCTTTTGAAAGTTGGCGAATCGCCGTGCGGCTTACTTTCTCAACAGTCCCCTTTTGTGTTGTTTCATGGGGTTGCTGTTCCGAACCACATGCTTTTTTCTGCTGAGCGAAGAAATGTCAGTTGCCCGAGATGCTCGGGCGACAACCGACACCTCCTTTGGGTCGCCACACATCCAGCATTTCTCTATCACCTGATTGATAGTATGAATATGGTCTATTGTTGAGAATCCTGTACGAAATCCTGCCTGGTCCCTTGGTTGATTGAACTGTAATGTCGTATTAATTCTGTTAGCAATTACTTTTGTAAATAGCTTGTAGACAACGGACAGACAGGGACAGGAAGAGAGCAGAGTGGGTCAGGGAACAAACGGGCGTAAAGGACATCATAGTTGAAATCAAGAAGAAGAAATGGATATGGGCCGGGCACGTAGCACGTCGGCAGGATAACCGGTGGTCACTAAGGGTAACTGACTGGATTCCAAGAGATGGCAAACGCGCGAGGGGGAGACAGAAAATTAGGTGGGTAGATGAGATTAAGAAGTTTGCAGGTGTAACGTGGCAGCAGAAAGCACAGGATCGGGTTGATTGGCGGAACATGGGAGAGGCCTTTGCCCTGCAGTGGGCGTAGACAGGCTGATGATGACATCCAGCATGCGAAAAAAGGCGCTAGGATGCTACTGACGTTGCAGGAATTGGCAAATACTCCATTGCAACGTCAAACACATGATCTAGGCCAGTTCGCATGCTGTGCCAAGTCTCAAGTGGGTTCGGATTGGTGCGGCAATCGACTACAGGGTTACTATAGTATGTCTTGAACTGAGAAGGCATTTAGTTCATCGGATCGTACTCCAGTGCAACGCAATTGCGTAGAAATGCGCGATCGACGGCATCCCAAATAGAACCAGAAAAAGTAGTTGTATTCGGCTTTGCAACTTCCTGCGCCTAAGGATAGCGTTCAGGGTCTGCGTCTCAGGATAGCGCGCCTCGCAGTCATGCGCTCCGGCCAAGGGGCGAGGTTGGGGGCGGGAGTGGGGGATGCCGTAATCGATTAATTGAATACCTTTAATCGATTAATTCGATTAATCGAAAGGCACAAATCGATTATGATTAACCGATTAATTGTGGACCTTTAATCGATTAATCGATTAATCGTTCATCGATTTTACCATCCCTATAGTGACTGTCGTAGTGATAACCGTGACGGCTGGTGTTAAAGCTCTGTCTGGTATTGACACAACAATTCTACAGGACAAGGTCTGTGGCAATCTTCACGGAAACACATTTTTAACAGCATGTCACAACAGTTTTTTCAATGATATTGCTACGTAACAGTAAAAGTTGATTTCATTTATCAAATATACACTTTAGTTATTATTGAGAAGACGAGAAGAACGATGTGATATCCTCGCGCGAGGTGTAATCCTGTATAATCGTATAATACTTATATATGCGTGCACATTAATAATAGAACCAATTATTCTCATTGTTTCCCTTCTACTTAAGGGGCCGTAGCTAATTGTTACAACTTCCGCGTACATCATAAAGCTTCGGAGAGACATGGGAGTCATTAAAAACTGTCACGGTAAGCTCTCCCTCATTATAGAGCAACTTCCATACGAAACAGAAATTGTATTCAGCAGGATGCACGTAAAAGCTTCGGGAAATTGCATTCAGTGAAAGCTGCTTGCTTCCACAGTCGCGATCGCGCGGTGCTTTATTCCGCAAGGTTCGCTTCCAACAGGTAAGAAAAAGCACGAATTTAAACGACTTCGATAACCCCCGTGCAGGCTGTCAAATGAGGTTCTTGCGCTTGCGCTGATATCTTCTTTTTTCAAAGGCTAAACAAAAGTCTCTTTTGAAGGTATTATGATTGCGATCTTTTAATCAGTGGCATGGGTAGTATTTCACGAAATGATTTTGGCTGCCTATTCAATTAGAGTGAACTGCGCTGTTTCATAACTATCTGGGCGTCGTGAGGAGAAAGCGTAACTGTAAGCGAGACTCCATTTCCAGTTGAAAAAAAAAGAAGAAGTAAGGCGAATAACGAAATTTGGATGCACAAAAAGGCAGTCGCTTGCAACCGGGCAAACGACACCTGCGGAGCAGCCATACTGCATTTTTTGCGGAACTAGCGCTGCCGAAGAATCGTGCATCCAGTAAAAAGTAAAGCGAGCAAACATAAAAAAAAAGCTTGGAATAGATGCAATGGAGGGATGATGCAACGAATGAGCCACGCAGGCCCTGTGACACCGTAAAGGGGACGGTAGTAAAATCTTATTTCCAGATTTTTTCCATCAACACCACAATCAACAAAGAGCACGCGCGCGAACTTCGTGCCCCCTCCCCCCCTTTTTTTCCCCGGCAACGTTCTGGCTCTTCTCAAATTGGTTTCCACTGACTCGGTATAGTTCTTGCTGTTGTGGACATTCGTTGCGATATTCGCTGGCATTGTACCGCGACTAACCGGGAGTACTGGTTGCTTCAAGGACGTGATATGCCGGCCTGAATCGTGTTCCGGTAAGGCAATCTCCCAAGATGCTTAGAATCTCGCAAAGCGCATTGCGTTACGGCTTCAGGGAAGCGTAGTTGGTTTGGGTTGTCATGACTACGTGAATGAACGCAGGTGTGTTGCGTTAACTAAGGCCGATGCGCGAACGAGTACGCTAGTACGAACGAAAAGGACAACACACACCTCCCCCCCCCCCCAATTTTTTTTGTTCCGAATGTTTGCGTTTGCATTGGCATTTGATATAGAATGAATCCCAACCAATTTTTTAAGCACATTGCCTAGAGGCTTCTCAAGCCCTTTTAGCCTTTCTGCAGAGGGAAAGCCTTAAACACTGAGCGTATATTGCATTGAATACGCGTTAGTTCATCAATCTAACATGAACAAGTCTTCCGACCCTTCAAAACACTTTCTCGTCACCTTGGTAAATCCAGGAAGCATTGTATAAATTAGAGACTCGATCTGTTTAAAGATTTAGCTTTACGAACAATCAGTGAGTAACCATTTCATGCACCGCCTCACGCAAAACTTTACGCATAGAACATCATGGATGGCCCACTCATTGACTGGTAGCCCCGAAGCATACCAACGTCACTAGCGCCTTAAGCCTGGAAGCTGAACATTTATTGTGCAAAGTAATTGAATACCGTGCTCGCTGCATACATTTTGAATCAAATGTTGTATAACAGGGCCATGCTCTGTTCAAAAATGGCAATAATATCGCGCCGTATGTATACTGCAGCTTTTACTGAAAAAAAAGATGAAGAAGCACACCTGCGAAATAGCGTACAAAATGCTACTAAGACTATATGTATGGGGCTGAGTATGCTTTGTCAATAATACTGTGAATGTCCGCTGTATTCTGCCACAACCAGCTGTAAAGAGAATAAGAATCTCGTCCGGCTTTCTTGCTTTTTGTTTTACACCTACTCGTTTTTAAAGTCTTGGTGAAAATAAAATGTATCCTATTACACTGTAATACCGGACACTTTGGTAACTCAAGTTACTTTTGAAAATCATCCCGCTTCACATTCGTAGTTTCACTCGAACATTACTTGTGCTGTCGTTATAAAATGTTCAAAAATAACTTTTCATTCTTGCACTCACTTTCTTGAGAGAGAACGCGCGTACTTCGAACGATCTTGTGCTTCAACAGTTAAGCAAAATTTGTTTATAATGGAATATACAAGTATCGGGGTGCACTGTAGAAACAAAGTGTATTTATAGTACCCATACTTTGAATTCTACACACGGAAAGCGAAAGGCGCTCACATTAAAAAGCACTGTGCTGGCCCATCGCAGATGCTTTCTGAATTCACTGCTGTTTGAATGCAAATCCGATGTTCCGCTCCGTGCATTTTGAGCTAAAAATAAATAAAGGAACAAAAAGAAGGCATGTTTTTCTCAGGCGCTTCCCTTTCTTTAAGGAGTCACGTCTTAACGTTCGCACCATAGAACTTGTTCGACGTTTCTATCTCCCGTGGTCCGAATTCGAGCAGCACTGGTGCTTGCTTCAAAATAGCATGTTCATCGATGGACTTTACCCTCTCAATCCGGGAATGAATAATGCAACTCTTTCAAGCGTGTTATAACGGGCGTGGGCGCAAGCACTGCTGCACTGCGCGGGCTCGCGTCGAAGCTCTATATCTATGTGTGTGTGTGTTTTTTTTTGCGTTACTTGGTTGCCGCCGTAAGCATTATTAGTGGTTTGAGAGGGCGAGCACTGCTTAAGTGTACGTGACAGTGCAAACAAAGGAGAGTGCGACCGAGTTCTATCTATACAGCAAGGCCTAAGGTAAGCTAATTGAAGCGCTAAATAAGTTTAGTGGTGGAACGAACCCGGGTTTAATTAGGCTAACGATACTTTCAAGTTATGGCATATTAATTTAGGGACTATGACAAATTAAAAGAGCACCAAAAGGAAACGTTGATCATACAGAGAAGTCGTGGAAGCACTTTCTTCGAATACCATCTTCTTTTATGTATTTGTTTACATTTCTTTAGACGGGAGGTTGAGGGGAGTCCATACAAAAAGAAAATATTATAGAAAGATCTTACTGTTAATATTACTGTTATCACTGATAGTCCATCTGTATTTCTGTGTGCCTATCGTTTCCTTACAAGTGCTCCTTTTCACTTTTGCCCTTGAAACACCTCATTTTTTTTTCACTTTCCGCAGTGATCGAAGGGCCTATTGCTCTAGAAACGCATTTTTTTTGTCCTCCGGCCATACAAATAAATATGGGCAAAACTCGGCCTATGAATAAGTGGTTACAAATGTTCATTTTGTTTTGTCTGAATAATTTCACTCTTGCGAGCTTCGCAAGAAAACAAGAATTATTACGCATGCCAAGCATGCGCACAATATGTACGCGCGTGGAGTCGTGGAAGCTTTTCCTAAGTTATGTTTGTTTGTCTTAAGGTTGCTTTTTTTCAATATGTTTTCGAAATGGGCTTGCGGATGACAGCATTGAATATTTATTGTATTGCATCGTGCATTTCACTACCACAACGGAGAGGCTTCCCGAGAGTCCCAAGCCGCGCAAAAAAATATTAATAATAATAACGCGCTTAGAACAAACAAAAGCGTTCTCTGAACAAAGAAAAAAAAACATAAACGCCACAACAACGAAAACAACAGTAATCACTTTCTTCATGTTTTCATTTTCCAGCCATAAGATTTCGTTAGGATTTGGACAAACGCGGTTTTCTTTTCACACGCGTAAAATCATGGCTCATTGGTGCATGTAATGACATCTGGGCGTATAGGGAGGGTCCTCTTGCGTTGCTTCAGTGCATACGTCACGATGCGAAGAACGTCATTTTCAGATGTAGACCGTGCACGATAGACCGTGCACGTTTTTTTATTTATTTTATTTATTTATACATACTGCAAGCCACATTCGGGCCCAAGCAGGATTGGTAACGAAAAAATCTTCATATTACATAAGGGGCAAACATGGTACATGGTCATTCAAAAAAGAAAATAAGGAAAAATACAAAGAAATAGTAATCACACAACGTTGCTTTCCGCACACATAAGTTCAAAAAATACAAAGTAAATCGTGCGACATTGGATTGTGAACACTTTACACACCAAAGTTGATATTTTCAATAGCATTAACAAATGCATCTGCTGAAGCAGAGGAAACTGCACTTTCGGCTAGTGTATTCCAATAGTCGATGGCGGCTGGAAATATCGAGTACTTGTGTGAGTTTATGTGGCTTACGGATTGTCTTAGCATTTTACTGTGACCCGTTCGAAGGGAATGTCTGGTGAGACAGTGTAGGTATGCAGATCGATTTGATCTAGAGTGTCCATGATAGAGCTGAAAAATAAATTTTAACCTCGATATTGTTCTGCGATGAACTATCGTCTGTAGATTAACTTTCATAATTAACTGGCTAACGCTGCTCTTTCTTGAATAATCTGAAAAGGCGAACCGAACCGCCAGTTTTTGTACTCGCTCCAATTTATCGATAAGATATTTCTGGTGTGGGCTCCAAACTGAGTCCGCGTACTCTAGGCCAGGTAGCACTAAACATTTGTATGCTTTCAATTTGACAGATGATGGTGCCCCACGCAGTTTTCTTTTCAGCAATGTCAGTTTACCATGAGCTTTCCGATAGATCTCGTTAACGTGGGTTTCCCAACTGAGGTTTTTCGTCAAAATTACTCCTAGATATTTTATATGCGAAGTGCCGGATAATGCGGTATTGCCTAGTGTGTATGCGAATTCAAGCGGGCATTTTTTATTAGTGAATGATATGAATTGTGTCTTCGTGGTGTTTAGCCTCATACCCCATACATTGCACCATCCCTGAATAGAACCTAAAGATTCATTTAGACTAAGCTGATCTGCATCACTGTGTACGGGCTTATATATGACGCAATCGTCCGCGAACAAACGTATGTGTACTTCCGGGTGAAGAATGTCTTGTATGTCATTTATATAAATTAAATTTATATAATTTTATAATATATATATATATATATATATATATATATATATATATATATATATATATATATATATAATTTATATAAATTTATACAATTAAATTAATTAAAGCGCCGTGGAGATTATTTTTCGGGTGCTTAAGTCAATGCCGCAACAGTGTACGAATAAAATTATAAATTTTCGCAGTGCTTTAAAGAAAATGCGTCGTACCAAAGGCGTGCATGCGAACGAAAACGAAGTCTTTTTCTCCCATTTATGCGGCTGTTGCGGCTGTCGCGTGACAAGATTTCTTCCCGTAAGATGAAAGGCCTCAGACAGCAGACAAAACAAACAATACAATACAGTGCAAGGGTTTGGTGTAGTAGATGAACGAGCAGATGCACAATGGAAATTGTATAAAAAAGTTATGGCGGCTTCACACTAGTGGTTCCAAGCTTAAAGAAAGAGCGCAGCTGGGTGGCCTTTCTTGTTTCTGTTTATTTATTGCTATCTTTCTTATTTCTCTCTCTCTCTCTGTTTCTTTCATCTATTTTTTTGTATGTTTCTATTTCTTTCTATCTCTATCTATTTCTATTTCTTCTTTCTCTCTCTCTTTTGTGTCTGTTTCTTTCTATCTCTTTTTCTGTTTTTCTATCTTTTTATGTTTTTATTCTCTATATTTCTCTTTCTTTCTACCGCCTTCTTTCTTTCTTTCTCTCTCTGTGTATGTTTTTCTGTCTTTTTTATCTTCTTAAGCCTCGCCGCCGTCGCTTCGCAGCTATTTCTTGGGATAACTGTTGGGTTCTTCATTTTTAGTGGACTAGAGGTGAGTAGTGAGATTTGCACAATTTCTGCGGCACATACCCGTGAATGATGATAGTTTTCTGGTGACCATGGACGTTTTACGGCCGGCTATAACAGCTTCGCTGTTAAAAAAAAGAACAACGAAAAACACCGAAAACGTTAGACAGACACCGTTTAACGAAGAATTGCACATGCCTGAGTATAGCTAGAGTGCCGAAATATGTAGTACGTTCTACTATTACGCGTATGTCCTCGTTATTATGGTGGTGGTGGGGTTGTGGTAAACATTTTCTCGTAGCAATTCACCAGAGATAGTTGGTGTGCGCCTGAGTGGAAGTCCCTAGTCCGGGACGCCAATGGTGATCGCCGCTGCCCGTGTTGACTGCTATGTTGCCCATATGTGAGGATTCATCTCCACGATGACGAGATACGTTATTGGAAACTTCATTAATTGCATTTCGGACATTTTTTTAATGTTATGGTGGTGTTGTTTGACATGTGTGCGCTTCCGTGTTTCATTTTCTTCCACGTTCTACTGTTTGTGCGTTTATTTGTTGTATGCTAGATCCATTCAAGAGCTACGGAGTAGCCGGCGCCTTATTAGGGCGAAAGCCTTTAATGTCTCATACTCGCGGTGACCGTCCGTCCGTGCCCTGACACGGTGCCAGCTGTGGCCTCTCCCCGTCACACTCTCTCAGCAATCACGTGATGGCACAACGGCGCATAGCAACAGTTGCGCGTTGCTCCTTCCAATGCGCGTTGCGCAACTGTTGTGCCACGCGGCGGCGGCGTCCAGCGGCGGCGTCCGTCGGCATGACATAGTCAGTCGAATGGCCACAGGCCTTCGCCGAACACTCTTTGGAATTTACAAAGTGTCCTTGAATTTTTGTTGTGTTCCAACATCTGTTTCACATGATATCAACAAAAAAATGTTCTCGGTTCTCAGAAGCTACTTCAGGACGGAAACATGAGAGAGGAAAAGTGCAGGCAGGGGAGGCTAACTAGTTCAGAACAATCGGTATGTCACTCTACACCGGGAAAATGGCTGTAGGGCTATACATATTAGAAATACAAGGAAAGGCAGAGAGAGAGAGAGAGAGTGTTGTGTCACGACCGCGATGCTTAAATCTCGCAGACTGCTTTACGCGAACGCTCGTGAGTGGGAAGACGTTACCGTTTAAGCTTTGTATGGAACAAGGTGCTTAGCTTCATCGGCTCGTCGATGCCGAGAAGCTTCGATATATCACATTTTCTGCACGTGACTCGCAAACACTCACCACCCATTGAGGTTTCCTTTTCCTCTGTTGCTCGACGACAGGTTGACCACGATAGAGGCACGTGATACAGATATTTTTTTTGTTTTTCATTTTTTTTGCCGCGTCGAGCGCATAAAAACACGCGACGTAATGCAGTCGTGGCAGTCACGTAGTCATGACGAAGAGCGCCGTGCAAAAAAAAACGCACCCTTTTGCATCAGCGATCTCGCGTGGTGAATGCTATGCGCAGGTGCACTGCACCCTCTTTCTATACATCTCCCTGCACGCCCCCTTTCTTTCCTCCCCCAACCCCCGTCACTCTCCCGCTCTATTCATACACTCTTGCGTTTTGGCGCAGCTGTTGTGCCTTTTAGGTCGCAAATGCTGGCATGCGTGTTGCGATCATCTTTCAGCCCCCACCTGCTTATTAGTTCGCTTGATCGCCGTTTTTGTTTTTTACCTGTTAGCTATGGGAGGAATTGCACTTATGATATTAGCAATGCGCGGCCCATCGAGACCAAGTGCCGTGAAACGAACGACGTCTACAGCTGCGGGGTGCGATGTAATCGATATCGCCGTTTGTACTCTTGGAGCAGGTATCCCGAAATTGCACGGCGAGGTTGGGTCTCAGCACAGGGCACTGATGGCGTTGTGAAGAGGGTACATAGCTTCCCTGTTCGAGTGAGATAACGCGAAAACAAAAAGTCGGGACACAGAAACGAAGCAAAGAAACATGAACGACTTGATTCGCTGAAATCTGGTCTCAGCGAAAGAAGCTATTTTATAGCTCAAAGGCGGGACAAGAGAGTAGACAAGACAAGACGAGAGCACTCACGCTCAGTTGACATTTCATTTGTTTTCTTTTGATTAAGCGGAATGTAGAGGTTGTTATTACAAAAAAAGGCAACTTGAGAGGAACGTTATAATGAGAAAGACTGAAAAGAAACCCTGACAGGGAAAATGCCCAGAAAAAGAAGGTTCGTAAGTTTCGTTGTTCGAAGAATATGCATAATGAGCGTGGAAACTGGCGCTACATATAAACAAATTAAAACATTCTACTAATTATGTATTTCGCAGACTAAGAAGGGTCGCAACGAACATATGAGCACACATTTATTATTGCTTTTCTTACTTTGTCAGACGACATGCCTGGGCCGTCTTGAGCTTCATAGAAATGCACCGCTCAAACATTTCGCAAAAATTAGGTACAGGATGGGAATTATTTCAGTCTTAATCAAATACATGCTCGCCTAAACAGATTATGCAAGGCTGTGTGGGTGCCGCAACGTAACGTGAAGCAGTGTGCATCTTGTCCACTATACAAGCGAGTAGAACGAGAACAAAAAAATGCAGGCGCCATTTTGGAGATGAGCGCTCCCGCGGAACATACTGACACTCCACAAATTACAGCCCTCTTAAGGCGCAGACAATTTAAGGAATAGAGGCACTAATAGCACTGCCATTACAGCGAGGCAATCACGCCGTCCTTGAGGACTTGGACACGACCATGCTTCAGTGGAGGTTGAAAATTTGAATACGTTTTTTCGCAATTGGGCTGTTGTAACGAGTGCCACTGAGCGTTGTGTAATGGCACATGTATACTCTGATTTATTGCTACAAACGTGGCTTTAATATTCGAGCTTTGTGCGCGTTAGCAGCCGCCTTGGGCTGCTCTCGCGCTAATTTAACGCCAACACGTCACCGTCGAAGAGAGTATGGGGCATTTTCGAGAAAAGATCATTTAATTTACCGTTGCTCCAAGCTTTTTCAGTACCGGTGACGAACCATTATGGATAATCTGGGTAGAAAGCATGCACCCCTAACATGTGACTTGAATCACGTTCCTGCTCGGCAACTGGTAAAAGCATAAATTCATAAATAAGCACGCTAAGACGAAACTTCTGGACGCCGGCCGCGGCCCTCCCCGTCCCCTCTTGCAATCTCCGCTAACACTTATCTCACCATGATTTGCATCCATGATGCATGCTGACGTGATGCAAAGAAGGAGTGCCAGCTACCTAACGATTTGATTAAGAATTGGTGTAAAAATCATTAAATATTATATTGTGCATCAAAGCAACGAAAAAAGAAAGATAACCGGAAAAGTGTTTATTGACGTCTTTCGTAATTATGCCAATGTCCTTGCCACCTAGTCTTAGTAATTCACTTTTAATTTATGCAATTTACGATCCCTCATTGTTCTATGATATCCACGGTGTACAGCGGGCCGAAGAAGCCGCCAAGGGCCAGCAACCCTCGGCCGAAGCCTATATATAGGCGGGGTCGACGCCAAAACCACCAATTCGCACGACACTTAATAATGCTTTTTCATCTCATATGATAAGCGTGAGGAGTTGTCGCCAATTACTATTCCTGAGTTTTATTTGTGAGATGCGTTCTTTGTTACCAGACTCCGAATACTCATATAATGCAGCATGAAAGCGTTACGTCGACAGCTCACTGAAGGTTCAGAATATCTCTTTGAGAACTCTAATGATATATGTCGTTTAGTCGACGTGTCACGCTAAAAAAAAGATAGTCAAGGTCAGTTTTGTTTAAATATTTGACTTGGTTTTATCTATGTCGAGAATTCCGTGTAAGCTTTGCAATTTGAACACGAAACATCAGGATTCAAAAGGTGCTAAGCTCAGTCTGAACCTGAAACGGCAGGTCGGCACGTTTAACCAAGCGTAATTGATATCACACTATAATTGTGTCAAGTGTTCCTGATTTCTCTACAACAGCTCTGAAGAAGTACTTAGCGTTCGCTTCTTTTATTCAACACCAATCGTTACCAAATTTGCCGAGCGCAGTAAAGGTAGGTGTGTTCACAGCACGGTTGACACCAAAAACGAACACTCACACTTCCAATTCCTTTTTAAAGACGATAGTCTTTCTTGGGGAACTTAAACGCAGAAATTTTGGTCTGTCTTTCTGTCTGTCTTTCTGTTTGTCGGCACGTCACTCGATTCAGCCACCCCGCGAAAGTTGAACCACTTGCTTACCGCCCACCTATCTTGAACGGGTACGGCTGTTCATACTTGTGAAGGTTTTCGATGAAAAAGTAAATATTACGCATATCTGAGGCGCAACATCATTAGGTAAGTATTAGGTGGTGTGTTCCTTTAATAGGAAATACATAGATACGCAATTTTAAAGACCCTAGTTTCTTAAGCTGCACTGAAAATGCGACTGCGCTGAAACTTGTCTTCCTCCGTGCCCTCTGCACAAGCTCATGTTGTGTTTCGGTTTCGGTTCAGTATTGCATTGTACGAATGACAGTGGGCGCCGCTCTGGCATTCCTGTTTTACCCAGGTGACGTGTAAATAAGAGAGTTTGTGGAGAGTACTCGTTGAGTGCGGCCATTTCTTCTCCTTCGGCGCATCGCGCCAAACCACGTGTTCGGGCTGGCCGGCGTCCCCGCCGGTCGCGTTGGTCACCGCTGGTTTTCGCCTGCCGCTGCGCCGGGACTACCAGCCCGCAACACAGCACTCATGTTTCCCGACGTATTGCCAGATGGCGTCCATATCTCACGCAGCACCTCTTCTATCGTCTTTAGACGACATTTGCAGCGAAGCACGCAGATACGCGGCCAATTTTTCTCATTCCAATATCACCTCTCTCGGATAGTTTAAACGTCCAGTATCTGTGTTTGTGTTTAGTGTCCGCGCAGCGGGCGCGTATCAGGTGCAAAAACAGGGGGTCGGCCTCAGTGCCATTACGTGCGTCAGGACACAGCAACCGGATGTCACGGCTGTGAGCATCAATGTGGTCAAGCACTTTTCGCACACGTGCGATGGTCGCCAAACCGGCATCGCTTCAATGGAGACAAAAGCTAATAATGTCCTGACGTCAACTCGACGCCAGACCAGTTTGCTTGGATCTTACGCATATGGGCGCGAATTCCATTGTAGGAGTACGCTTTATTGTTTTTTTTTACTTATAACAGGATGATCCTATTGTTTTCGCCCACTCAAGAAGTTTTTCACCGCGCTTACGGAAGCAAGGACTCAGGTTAAATAATGAAAGCTTTGGATCTCTGTTGATTGTATTAAGTGTCTGCTCTGGTTCCACACTATCTTCAGCATCAACCACGAAGCACACGACCAACAGAACAGCGTGGCGCCATCTATCGAAGGAGGTGGCAACCGGCGCCGCGAAACTGTTGCCTCCACGATTAGCTCCGGCTGCGCTGGCGTTTTAAAAGAGAAAGTGTATGTTGTCCGGTATACGCAATTGGAAAGTTACTATTGGAAATCCCAAATAAAACTTCAATATACCAGAAGTTACAGCTTCAGTGATGATGTGAACAAACACTAAGAAGAACTCGGAAACAATATTGTTTGCAATTTGTTTGGGCCGTATAGCTAGCATATGTGATGCGGTCTTGTACGAAGTGTTGGCAGCCATAGACCGCCTTTTTGCTTTTTTTTAATTTTTGAACGTTTGGCTGCTTGCCCGGACGTCTCGCTTCCTTCTCGCAATGATGCCCGGATGATCTCGTTAGAGTCCCTCGAAGGCCGCTGACTACGGGAGCTAAAAGCATTTCATGCCTAAAAGAAAACACACACGCATAGCGCTAATACGGAGGGTAGCCGTGCTCGGTCTAGAAGAAATGTACTATACGAAAATCAGATTCCGAGACAGTCGGTGAGGCAACATGTCTAGGTATGAAGAACAGCGCTCCCTGGGTCTATTTTCTTTTTCGTTCATCTGATGCATTGCACTTCCAACTTCAACGTGTTACCTCATCGACTAGCACAGATTCAGACCAGTGTTCAGTACCGCGCTATTTAGCGTGTCAGCGTCGTTCCCAAGTGGTGTATCCGAATAATTGGAAGAATTCGACCGAGCTCCACAATGGAACAAAATCGTTGCAAGACCTGAAGCAGCACACAAGTTTCACCATCTCGTTCTCCTTCCCATGTGTAGGATAGCCAAGTGAATAAAGTCTTGTCAACCTCCCTGCATTTTTCCTTCATTATTTTCCCTTTTTTCTCTGCAAATATCAACGCCTAAGAATAGCTCGTGTGTTGACGAGGCTTATTACTTGTTTATGTAGCGTGGTCAGGTTGGTCGTGGAGAGACAGCGTCAATCGTCTTTTGCATTGACGCCTACAACACTCGAAGAGCTCTTCTTCATCTGACTAAGGCACGAACCTACAACGTCGAACTGGTCGTATTGCAAACCCCATGAATGGCACTGGAATGCGTGGTGTCACTGAGTTTCCCGAGGGATTGCCACCGTCGCTTCGGTATTTGGATTGTGCTCATCCCAACAATGAGCCCCATATTACCTTATTAGAGCTCTGAAATAGCTTACGTGAGAACTTTCGTTTTTTGTTTATTTTTCACTTAATCTTTTTATCCCTTCCCTGGTGCAGGATCCGTACGTAGCCAAACTGATTCAGTTTTCTTTAACCTCCTTGCCTTGTTTATTAACATTTGTCTTTCTCTCTACTTTCTACATGTCTCCTATGCTTATTAAACGATATTACCGTAGAAAACAGGCAAACACTAAAGCGCGTACATTTTGTAGCGTTCTGGCTCAGGTTATTTAATTATTTGGCTTTTTTATAATATTTTACTCCATCGTCTCTTGATATGACACTGCGGTTGAATTGCCGACGGCGTTGACCACTGAATGCAATAAACATCGTGGTGTGACGATTTATGGATATATGAGAAGGTCATTTTGAACGAAAAAATGGCAGTTTTGATGCAGTATACAAACAAAAAAGAAGCAACTGTACAATTAACTGCACAGGCGAATACAGGGTATCGATGGTGCTCCAATATTTTCTGGCCCGTGGAACCCTCTCACTCTCTAGGCCCTGTCTAATACATGTATTTCTACTGACATGAGCACGTGGGGGCCCCAGGGGATTTACGCTTGGCAGCATGGGCAAACACGACGCAAATATAATGGACGAAAAATCATGTAAGCGACTAACCCTGACTATGGCCTCACTTTAAGCAGGCATTACTTTTTTCTTTCCATAAATTCGACCATTTCGAGGGTATTTGAAGCAGCGAATTGACAAGCTTGAAGTTCAGCAAGTTAATCGTCACCACCTCCGTTGCCCTGTCCACAAATTTTACGCTGCCTGTAAAGCAGGCTCTGCTAGAGAACGCTACCATTGCAGGAGAAGCACCAAAATGATCGAAGGGGGCGGCCGTGTCTATGTCGCGGGGCTGTACATGCGATTGCATTTCAGATTACAGCTTTATTGAAAGGAGCATTGCTGTAAGAACATAGAGTGTTAATTAATGTGCGTTTGTTTAAAAAAGTCCCAGTTTCGCCGCAACGGCGAAGCAATGAATATGATAGCAACATATTGGAATTTAACGCGAAGAACGGAAAGCAGCTCGAAATTGCCAGCGCGTCGCTCGAGCCCAAAGGACGCACGAAAAGAACGCACATAGGACGAGCACGAACTATCATGCGTCACAGCTCGATATTTGAAGCGCACTGCTGAAACATAAAGCAGGACGCACGAAACGAACGAACAGGTACACACGGGACGAGCGCGAACTAAATGTCGCAGTTGTTACTTATTTCTGTTTGAACAGCGCGCTCCTTTCGCAAAAGCGGCCGCTGCAGCGAGCGAAGTGACCTTCGTACGCTCTGTGACTTCAGCGCGGACATCGCGGGGCAGCACAAGACATACAACCCCCCCTCTCCCGCATTCTTTCCTTGAGAGAAGCGCGCGCTCCTCGCGCCATCTCGCTGGTAATGAAGAAACGCTTATAAGCGCCTGCCGTCTCTGAGTCCGGCCAGCGGTAAAGGGCGTGTATATAACGCTCGCCGTTACCTACCTGGAGGTTCTGCGTTTTGTAGCGCAGTGGTTAGCTCCACGCGCTGCGGAGCGAGAGGTCCCTGGTTCGATTCCGCGCTTCGGAAGCATTTTTCTAAATTATTTTTCTGTAGGGTTTATATATATATATATATATATATATATATAGAGAGAGAGAGAGAGAGAGAGAGAGAGAGCATGACGGTGGCGACGGGGACGACCAAAAACCTGCCGAGACTGTCCATATAATTGCTATCGCAAATAAAGCAAAATACTCTCGGGCGAGCGCAGTTTTAAACATCTCGAACGACACTGGCTTCAGGAAACTGTAACAACCTTCAGTAAGAAACTTCAGTTTGGTTGGGGAGATGTTTTATTACGTCGAATTATTTGGAGTGTCTGTCACAAAACTGATAATTCATAGTTGGTGTTTGTGTTGCTTGCTTTCTTCTCTGGTATCTCTGTGTTCACACCTTAACTTCTTTTATTAAGGATCCAACACTCGGAAGGGAAACAGAGTCAAGAAGCGATCGACACAAGGTATGGGTGAGACACAAAGAGAATACAAAGAAGGTTCGTGCATAATATGCTAATGCTATTACACGAGTACATGGACAACGTCAGAGCGTATTTTCCTGTGCATTTGGTATTTGGGTACAGGCCGGTATAGCTTTGAGCTATCATTCTAAGAAAGAAAAAGAGTGTATATCCGTAAAGATTGTTGCTTGCTTAAACAAAATGCCAGGCCTGCGTTGAAACCGCAGCACAGTCACAGCGAAAGCTGGAAGAGCGGCGTTTCTAGAGCCCGTTAAGCTCTCTTGGGGCTACAATACAAGTACACTAGAAAGGTACCCACTACGCCATAAATCACAATTTTTGTGAAGTTGGGAAGCACCTACTAAGCCATTATTCGTCATTCTGCGGAGAAGCGAGGCACCAGCTACACGTCTGTAAGGCATTATGTGCACTTTGTTGACGCGACGACTGATGACGATGAAGAATTATGGCTCAGCCCTTTGAAATGGGTTGGAATCGTTAAACGGCCCACCAGTTATGTAATTTGCATTGGGTGACGCCCAATCGCTATTTCCCTCTCCCGTCATGCTCTATAACATACGTTGACGTGGGAGAGAGACGGGGGGGGGCGAAGAACTTTACTGAGACCCCGAGAAAATGGATCATGCTCTTATGGGCTTCCTTGGCAACCAATAGAAATGCACTTGCGAGGAACCCACTACGCTACAAATCATTGTAATTTTACTGACACCCCGAGGAAGTGGATCATGCGCTTATGGGCTTCCTTGGCAACAAATACAAGTGCACTTGCGAGGAACCCACTACGCTATAAATCATTGTAATTTTTGAGAAGTAGAGCAGCAGGCACTGTGCCATTTTTCGTCATTATACGGAGAGCGTTGGTACCTGCTAAATGCATGTAAGGCATTAGGCGCACTTTGTTGATGATGTGCCTGATGACGATGAAGAATTATGGCAGAGCCCTTTGTAATGGGTTGGAAGCATTCAACAACCTACTCGTTGCGCAATTCGCATTGTGTGACGCCTGGTTACAGAATTCGCGTTGTGCAACGCTTGGTGCTTATTTTACTCTTCTACCACGCTATATTGCATATGCTAATGGGGTTCCTTCCCGACATGAAGCCTGTATAGGACCTTTTTGCAAAGCAGTTTCAAGCACCGGCATGGCTCAGAGGTTGAATACTGGGCTCCCACGCAGAGGGCCCAGGTTCGAACCTCGTTCCATCCTGGAATTTTTTTCTTATTTCGAGCGATACTGGTTACGGGCACTGGCGGCGGCGGCGGCGGACAACTACGGCGCCAAAAACGGCCGGTGAAATGATCTCATAACAGCTTTCGCTGTAAAAACGAATATTTGGTATGGTGTGAGCTGTATCTCGGGAGGAACGCTACAAATGAACAGCATACGTTCACGGGACAGACATTTATAACGCACCTTTTACCTTACATTAGGTGCTACTTAAATTGTTTATTGTATGCAATGCATCACTGATGTTCCGATGGCACTGTGAGAACTTTGCATGGCATGTTTTTAAAATATATTTTTGTCCTGGTGTTACTGGTGAGAACGTTGTTTGATAGTTTTTAAAGTATTTTTTAATCACCCTGTTATATTACACCTTGTGTTGCTGTGAGAGAGTCGTGAGTCGCATGTTCGATCCTTCAAGAGATGAGAAGTATCCGGCGCCTTATTTGTGCTCGAACATCTCCTCACATCATATCAATAATAATAATAATAAAAAAGACACCGTGCTAGAAGACTGCGGTTGCTTAAACGGAGACACACTGTGATGATAATATTTCTATAGTCCTTCGGCATATGTTAGTGAATTGCAGAAAAAAACAAGGCTTTATGGCAAGGAAGCGATTGAATACACCTGTTCACAGATAGACAGTACATAAGAATAGCAGCAATTCTCCAGAAAATCCAGCAACGACGCTGCACGGCAACATATTTGTCGGCATCTTACGTGTATGCGCTTAAAGCTAGCGACGGGGATATCAGTTCGCAGTATATAGAGCCTGATATGGTACGGGCGTAAACATTTCTCGATAGCGCAGTCGGCTAAGTCAGCAACTGGCATCGTCTTCATATTTATGGATGGCGCCGCCATCTTGTTCTTTATAGTAGTGGCGCCGATGGCTAAACGAAGATAAGAACCGCTAGCGAGTTTGCGGACCACGCGTCCGGCGTTATGGCAATGAAAAGCCTCATTATGGAGAGATGCGGAAAGAACTGGCGCTCGTAAAGTAGGGCTGTCAGAAAGCGAAGGTGCTATTGCGTCAGGAAAAGGCGGCCGCGGCTCGTTTCTGTCGCTTCTTAGGCCGAGGTTTCCTCTAGGAAATTACGGTTGCGGCCGAAAGAGACTGGTCTCGGGCAGTAATATGTTTCTAAGAGATGTAAAATGCATGGAATTACTTCGAATAAACTTGCTTCTTCTATAGTTGTGTAAGCGACTCCAATTTAACAACTACGTGGAATGCGATGCGCTATGGAAGCACTTGTAGCCCTAACACGAGTCGTAAGTGACGCACAATTCTCGTATGTACCGTCATACTGTCTCACTCTAATGAAAATCAAGAATTCAGCAGTCATAGAATTATGTGAAGTTTAACTCTGTTGGGAAGACCGGCGCCCAATACAATAAGCATACATTTAAGCTCAAGGACAGCGGCAAGAACAGTCGTTGGTTATATAAATCTTCGGCCGAATCCACAAAGCGTTCACTTCGTAAATGTTTGTTTTTTCATTGACCGACTGGCTTCTCTAACTGTCCAACATTGCCGCTAGCTGAAATGACACACTTCGTTTCTATAGGTAGCCGAAAACATAGGCATGCTCAGGGTGCTCCATTAGGGGGTGCCAAGTCCCACCACATCGTGACTCACATTCACCTTAGTTGTGACTCACGGTCCAGTGCCGGCGCCTGAACGTCATTCATTATGCACGATGCCAACTGCGTAGGCGCGCCTTCGCGCCACGCCCGCGACCAATGAGAGCGGCCGGCGGAATGTGGGTAAATAGACATGATGGCAACTGCGTAGGCGCGCCCACACGCCACACCCGTAACCAATCAGAGCTGTTTCGCTTCCACCGGGGAGGGAAAAGCCTGATGAAAGAAAGAAAGAAACAAACAAACAAAGAAAGAAAGAATGAATGAATGAAAGAAAGAAAGAAAGAAAGAAAGAAAGAAAGAAAGGAAGGAAGGAAGGAAGGAAAGAAAGAAAGAAAGAAAGAAAGAAAGAAAGAAAGAAAGAAAGAAAGAAAGAAAGAAAGAAAGAAAGAAAGAAAGAAAGAAAGAAAGAAAGAAAGAAAGAAAGAAAGAAAGAAAGAAAGAAAGAAAGAAAGAAGTAGTTCAGGCACGCACACGCCAAGCTTCGCTTGCTCCCATTTTCCCGACAGAGGAAGGGCCCCGGAATTCTTACAGAACTGAAAGCCTAACAAAAAACATGCTTCGCTCTGTTCCTATACCTTTTTATTTTAAGAGCAACAAACTGCGCCACAATCTGTGCAGTGGTTACCGTCAAAAGCGATGGGTCCCTTTCCGTGTCCTCAGATAGGACTTGCCCAGCTTAAATTTCCCCTTAATCGCCGCTGCGAGTGATCTGGCTGACGGCTATCGTTGCACCGCTTCGACAGTGTTGGCGCCGATCTATCCGACATGCTGGTGCGGCAGGTTATTGCGGCCTATAAATTGCCGAACCGGTGCCCCGCATCCACTTCCGCTTTGCTTCTGGACTTACAACCATCAGGTCCGAAGGAATCCTCTGCCATTGACATTGCCTTCTCTGGGAGGCTTCGCTTGACCATCAACATAATGGAGGGGAAATCAAGATACCTAGTTTAGAAAAGTAAGAGCGGTGAGGTGGAGGGGGGGGGGGGAGGGGATAGAGTCCGGAAGAAATACACGCTACTACTTCCGGGTTTCCATCGAAACAATAATCACACTCTTTTCTTTTAGTCAATCAGTGGATAACAACGTTTTTGCGGAAATCGACAACA